>NW_016810019.1:1361498-1369679 GCF_001698545.2 Rhinopithecus bieti | reverse complement strand
CTCGGGAGGCTAAGGCAGGAGAATTGCTTGAACCCAGGAGGCGGAGGTTGCAGTGAGCCAAGATTGCACCACTGCACTCCAGCCTGGATGACAAGAGTGAAACTCCATCTCAAAAACAAACATACAAATATATATATATTTATTACATATATATTTATTATATATATATTTATTTTATATATATATAGTCTGGAATAATGATCTGCCCAATGTGTAGGTGACAATAGAAACTATGGAGTGTGTCAGGGGCCTTCTGCTCAACAGTCCTGCCTTCACTCTGTCCGTTTCAGGGACCCGGGGTTTTCTTATATGATTCAGCAGGAAGTCATCTACGGCCCAGGCTGGCTACATTATCACCAACCCTGGATCCAGGAGTTGCAGGAAACATGGATGCAGGCACATTGCCGCACTCGGGTGGGAATGAAGCAGCCAGAGGCAGATAGACTTCCAGAGACGACCTCGCCTGTGGCAGGTCAACCCACAGACACAATGCGTGGAAGACTATGCCCTCCTCTGTAAACACAGCATTCACATCTTCCCTGCAAGGGAATTTGTGAGAGCAACCCAGGAACTGGCACTGCCGTGCCCCAGACAGACAAACCCAGCTCCCCAGGAGTGTGTCATCTAAATACGAAGAGGAAGGGGCTTTCGCTCTTGTCCTCTCCTGTCCACACTCTCACTGTGGTATGCTTGCAAGGATAAGGATATTCGCAAGTGTGCAAGGAAACCACAGACATCTCTACTTGCACCCTCATAGAGTTCTGAGTAGCTCTTAGGCCGAAAACATATCCAGTTTCTCAGTGGCTGTTGGGGAAAAAAAACAGGAAGCACAGGGTGACCCCTGCCCCCGCCCCAAAGCTGCTACCCAGGCACTTAAACCTAAGCCAGCCTTCTTTTCCTGGGGAGGGCCATTCTGATCCTACATGAAGACTTTTCTATTCTCAAACTCCTGGGGCCTTGATATTCCCATCAAAGCAGGTATCGGCCATAGACAGAGCTGTGCAAGAAGGCAGGCATTTGCGATTTCCACTCTTGACGAAGGAGTGAGGTTGTCTCCGGCCCCAGCTGCCTTCTCTACCAGCCCCTCCTCCTCCCCTGCTCTCTCATGGCTTCTCTTTGCTGTCTGATTCCAGGCCCTGCCTCCTCGGTGGCAGTATTGTAAAGATGGGGTGATTTGGGATCATCTCAGAACATGTGAGGTTATTCAAAATATATCTTACATGGTGAAATACATCACTGAAGAGTCAGGCAAGCTGTAAAAGAGCAAAAGCAAAGGGTTGGTAGGGAGCTAGCCATCACCTTTCCCCCTAATTTGGTTGGAGAATTTGATCCATGCCTTCTGGAAGTCTCCACCTCGAGGCAAAAGTGTGCCTGTGCTGAGCTCTGTTTATTTACGGAAGATGAGAGGTTGACATTGAATGTGTTCTTGGGCCCCCAGAAGTGTGGGGTAGGCATACACCACCATTGATGCCCCAATGCCACAGCTCTGTGAAAAGAAGAAGAAAAACACACTTCGGCCAATAGCCTGTCATCATTTGCAACTTAGGTTTAGGGAAGGAGGGGAATCTTTGTTTTAAATGACATCTCAGGTGATTTTTCTTCCTCCCAATGAAAGAATTCATCTTAAACTTGTTGGTCTTTGTTGAAGAAGAAAAATATGTTGTTAGGAATGAACTGAAAGGGGAGTTTTTTTCTGACTCTCTCCCATTGCACATTGATGGGCTTCTGTTGATTCCAGGCTGCCATCCGAAAGGAGCTCAATGAATTCAAAAGCACTGAGATGGAAGTTCATGAATTGAGTAGACACTTAACAAGGTTAGTATCGAGGGGTTTTTTTTCCTTCAAGTTGCAATATTTATCTCCAAATGAAGCTCTCCCCCTTGTGGGTTACGAGTGGGTTGGTGGGTGCCGTGGGAGGGAAGATAATAGGAAGGTAGGCATGCAGTTCCACTTTAGGTTACTGAAATGAGGAAGCAGAACATAGATGGCCCGGGCTAAAAGCAACTTTCTGCAAAGTCTGAGGTCCACTCATTTAAACTAAAGGTCTGATAAGCACCAGACTACCAACAACCCCAAGGTGAGTTTTCGTGAAAACTCAAGTCAAGGAGAAAAGATTGTTGCCAATTTGCAACCAGTCAGCAGAGGCCAAACCTGAACAAAATACCAAGTCCACGTGGGACTTCCAAAGTGGACCACTTCTATTATTCCCTGACATTCTCCCTGACAGTCCAGCATGATGATGATATTTGGGGAAACTGAGGCACGGAGTGATTAAGAGACTTATATAAGGTTGCATTGCTAGTTAGCAACAGTGCTACTGATTTAATTCTGACTTTCTTTTGGGGGAAACATTTAGAGAAATAGGACATAGCAAGTATTTAGTCTAGAGACTCAGAGACACAGATTGGGTTCTGCACCTTGCTGCTGGATCCAGGCTGATGGCAGGAGGTGGAGGCCACCAGGGCTGCCCCTGATGAAACTATTTCAAAACCAGGTGTGTGTTCAGTGGCGCTCCTGTGGGGATGATGGTGGGAAGCTCACCCCTCCCTCTCACGGTCAAGAAACTCCCTGAGGATGGGAGATTGGACTGTTGAATCCTGCACTTTTGGCAGCCCCTTGGTCTTGATGTAATTATTTGTTTCCTCAGGTTTCACCGACCTTAACAGTCGAATTCCTCTTGAGTGCTATGCTGTCTTCAAAACATAAATTTATAAGAACCATAAGTGCTGGTATTTATTCACTTCCCCATTATGATGTAAATCTTCTGAACTGCCTTTTTTTTTAAAAGAAGAAAAATCAAGGAAACACAATCAGGATTTTATGTGTGAAAACGCAAAAGTGATGGCTCGGTGGTCCGAGCTGCTGGTCCCACTTCTGACACCAAAATGCATCCCAAACCCCAGCAGTGCCAAGGGCACCGGCAGGGCCCTGACTGAAGACTTTCCAGCAGGTGGAATGGTCCTTGTCCTCTCCAGCCAGGCCCAGCAGGCACTGCCTTCATGAAGTCTCCAGCAAACCTCTTCCTCACAAGTGTCTGTCACCTGAGTCCAAAGAAACCTGAAGGGGTGGGTTTGTTTTGGGGGGTACTGTGCAAAGCTAATGATCTGGTTGGACTCCTACACTTGGCCAAATGTGCTGGCTCCAGACATGACATCTGGTTTGGGGGCCCTTTGAAGTTGATGCCAAGAAGGAGGGAGCACTTCTCAGTTGTCCCTGGCTTTTCCCTCCCTTCAGCCACCACCCACACAGTGGACAAAAGGGAAGGGTCCATTTCTGGGGGAGTCTGGCTGCCTCTTGGCTATGAAGGCTGGCACTGAGCACCCATCCTGCCCCCTCTGCCTGAGCTGAGCTGCCTTTCGGGAAGCTCTGGTTTAGAAGGGGAAAGTTGTCATCTGCTCAGTTCAAATAATCAACCCATCTGTGTTCAGAGAGTCCAGTGTCATGAGTGACCCACGCGCACACACACAGCCATTGCTAAGGTACTCCTGTGCTGTTTATAAGTCTGAGTGGGAGGACCCTATTGAACCCTGTGGGGTCAGAAATTGCTTGGCTGACATTTATTTTCTCTGTGTGTCTTGGAGCCGGTGATTATATGGCTTGGGAGTTCCTAGCTTCTGTGTATAGGACCAGTGCATACAGGCCAGAAACTTTTCCTATAGGACTGGCTTTCCAGCCACTGAGGGACTGGTACTCCAGAACCACTCCATGGCCTTCTCTTTTTTGTTTTTGCACTGAAGAGTTTCTGTGAAGGAGCTCCGGAGTTGGGCATGTGCCAGAATCAGGCCAACACCAGCCGCACCTGCCCACAGTGCCCCTTCCTGCTCCAGTTGATCCAGAGAGCTCTTCCCTCTCCCTCGTGATGCCGGGAAGCGTGATTGTGGGTATGTCTCTGACTGGGATACCCAGGGTAGGGTGTGCAATGAGGCCAAGACCCTCCTAAACCCTAACAAGCATCCTAATGAGGCCCATTGCAGCTTTCGTTTTCCTTCCTAACAGAGCTCGCAGGCCCTCAGTCACAGAGCTCTCTCACTTTCTGGAGTGACTCCATTGTTACCCCAGTCTTTCTAGGTGGTGGCACACTCTCCACCACACATGCCATTTAGAAAGATGCCAGCTTGGCCTTTCCAAAAAGTTAACCAGTCTCCCACCACGAACCCTGTGGGAGCAGGTTACTCTTAGGATGCACACCTGTCAATGAGGCCATTGCATTTTTTTGCAGGCATGAACCGCTCTCATGTAGGCACTAACCCAGGAGCCGGACAACTGCTGGGGAGAGTTCAGGGCAGCTCTTTGGGCTGTGCCTCCAGCTGCAGCTTTGCCTTGCCACCTGGAGCCAGCACGCCTCTGCCCAACCCAAGGAGGATGCCATCACTAGATCCTTTTTTTTTTTTTTTTTTTTAACTCTTGAATCTGAATAGTTCCTGCCGTGGGGAGAGGTATTGTTCAGGGAAAATGTGATCAGGATTTTAGTGTGGCTGTAAACACAGTCTTCCCGAAAGGCTTACTGACGTTTGAATGTGCAAATGGTATGACGAAAGATGTAGGGCTCTTTCGTTGAACTTCTCTACGGCGGGTGGGCGGGCATGTGTTCCAGGTGGAGGTGCCTGCCGGCCAGGCTTTGAGTCTGAACTTCTTCTAACTGCAGCTGGGCTCCTGGCACACGTGGTGCCCTGGCATGATGGTCCTCCCTGACCAGGAGCGAGTCCTAAGGAAATTCATTCCATTGACTGGACTTCCTCCCATGATAGGCCCATGGCTTCTCTGCTGGCCTTGGTTCTTGGCCCTTCAGATTCCCTGGGGATATAAGGCCCAAGTGGATCTCCCTGCAGCCAGCCAGCAAACAGCCCAGGGTTTCCGCCCAAAGTGCCCTCGTGCTGCAGTCCACTTTGTGCATGGAAGATATTGAACACAATTTCCACTGCTCTTCCTGCAGGACCTCTTTTCCAGAAGTCACTTGCTCAGACTGAGGGGTGCACCTCCCCTGCCATTGACAGGTCCTGCGCCTTCAGGATGGGCTATTTCAAGCCTGTTTTAAGTGGCTCTTACACAGGCTCAGCAACCTCTGTGGCCTGCAGGATGGGCCTTCTGCTGTCTCTTTCCTTTCTTAAAACCTTAAGGTCTTTCTAGAGACCTATTCAATTTTCTTTCTTTTTTTCTCGGCTACAACATCATGACAACTGTAGCAATTTGTGTTACTTTCCAAGATGACAATTTGACATTAATTAAGGGAAAAAATAAAAGGGTGAGCTAGATGACTTAAAATGCATCTCTTTTTTGAAAAAGCTGCAGCTGGCAAGTCAAAGTTTATTTTATGTGTATAAATTCCCAGTTGAGCATTTTTTCATTTGGATTAGTGTGAGAGGAAAAATGTGAAATGTCTCACATCAAATGCTTCCTTCTAAAGATTAGACATTGCCCGATCCTGCCCCCTGCCCCCAATCAATGACAGAAGAGATCGCCATCAGCCTACTAGCTTTTTTAAAATGGTTGATATATTCATCTCCAAAGGCCCTCAAAGCCCTGTAAAACTTTTAAAACTTTAGCCTTTATGTCAGATTAGAGAAACCAAACAACGTGACGGTAAATGTGATGAAAAGCTCTGATTTTATTTTTCTCCCGCTTATGAACATGTATTTTTATTTGCCGAATGAAAATCGTGTTGTGTTGCTTCGATGAATGGAATTTCAGGTTCTCCCTGTGCACAGCCGGTGGGCAAAGGTCACCTTCAATGACTTTTTCTCCCTATCTGTCTGTTAATCCCCAGACCGGTTGCATTTTCCAGTTGCTTCCTGGGTGTCTGTACATAGTTTGTCTTTGTATAGGAGTGAGTGTGGTGACCGTCAATCCCCTGATCTCCCGGGTTCTAATTTAACAGATGATGGCTGTATGAGGAAAACGATGTAAATAGAGAATACGAATTAAACTGGATCTCTGTGGCCTAGGTTTTGTACATACAGAAACTGCATGGCATTTAAATTATTGTTTGTCTCTGATGATGTATGCAGTTTCTTTAAAAACAAACCAAAAAAAAAGTCAAAAAAAAAACCTCTTGACTCTTGTGTGTTTTATCAACCAGCAGCAGAAACCACCCAAAATGCTTTGACTGGGAAAGGGAGGTTTCAGGAATGGGAGAGGTCAGCTCACCTGCAACATACATAGTGAGACTGAGTGGACATACGGGACAACCGCATGTCTCTGGTATTACTGGGGGAAGGAAGTATTGTAGCACATACATTAACTTTCTAGAAGACTTTTGTGTACTGGGAGTTTTTTCCTCAACTGTTGTCTTTTTTGTTTTGTTTTTGTTTTTGTTTTTTTTGAGACGGAGTCTTGCTCCGTCACCAGGCTAGAGTGCAATAGCATGATCTCAGCTCACTGCAACCTCTGCCTCCCGGGTTCAAGACATTCTCCTGCCTCAGCCTCCCAAGTAGCTGGTACTACAGGCACATGCCACCATACCTGGCTAATTTTTGTATTTTTAGTAGAGACAGGGTTTCACCATGTTTGCCAGGATGTTCTCGATCTCGACCTCGTTATCCGCCCGCCTCAGCCTCCCAAAGTGCTGGGATTACAGGAATGAGCCACTGCATTCAGCCTTCCTCAACATTTTTATAAGAATATCTAAAATGTCAACTCTCCTTTTAATGATCCAGGAATAATGAACATAAATTTAACTTTTTGTGAAATCACTCAGGGTCATCTCTGTAGTGTCAGGTATCAGACAGTCTTAGAACAGCAATGCCTTGGGGTCTTTTGGACTGTCACTGCCCCTAAACAAAAGCCCCAGACTACTTTGTTTTTTGAGTCCTTCTCGTCCTAATCTCTATCTCTGTTTTTCTGGGTTTTTTTTTTTGAGACGGAATCTCACTTTGTCTCCCAGGCTGGAGATCTTGGCTCACTGCAACCTCTGTCTCCCTGGTTCAAGTGATTCTCCTGCCTCAGCCTCCTGAATAGCTGGGACTAGAGGCGTGCACCACCAAACCTGGCTATTTTGTTGTTGTTGTTGTTGTTGTATTTTTACTTTTAGTAGAAACAGGTTTCACCATGTTGGCCAGGCTGGTCTCAAACTCCTGGCCTCAGTCAATCCTCCCAAAGCGCTGAGATTACAGGTGTGAGCCACCGTGCCTGGCCTCTAGCTCTGTTCTTGAGAAGCCTGAGTATTTGATCTATAAAGCAAAGAACTTCATTGCATAACCTTCTGGTTACTAATTCGTCGCTTTGAAGGCTTTTGAGGGAAGCAGGGGGCTGCATTTTAGGTGGGTGACGTTGCTGGGTAGTATATCCTTGGTCCAGCAGTGTAGAAAGGCTGTTTTGGGAAAGGGCAACCTCGCACCATGCTGCTCAAACCACCTTGCCTAGGAATCACCTGGGGGTCTTGTTAACATGCAGGTGCTGAGTCAGTAGGTCTGGATGGGGCCTGGGAGTCTGCATTTCTAACAAGCTCTCAGGGCCTGCTGATACTGCTGGTCCAGGAATTCTACTTCTGAGTCTCAAAGGCTGGGAGAAGAACCCCTTCCTTCCAGAGCTCTTTTTTTTTTTTTTTTTTTTTTAATGAGACAGAGTCTCACTCTGTCACCCAAGCTGGAGTGCAGTGGTACGATCTCAGCTCACTGCAACCTCCGCCTCCTGGGTTAAAGCGACTCTCCTGCCTCAGCCTCTTGAGTAGTTGGGATTACAGGCGAGCACCACCGTGCCTGGCTAATTTTTGTACTTTAGTAGAGACAGGGTTTCACATTGGTCAGGGCAGTCTCGAACTCCTGACCTCGTGATCCACCCACCTCGGCCTCCCAAAGTGCTGGGATTACAGGCATGAGTCACCTCGCCCGCCGCTCTCTAACTTGTGATAAATTAATCTGAGAACTTTATTGCAAGTTTTAGGGCAGTGAAAGGACCAGAAAGAAAAAGCTTTGATAAAGCTCCTAACAGACTGTCTGGCAAGAGGGAAGGAAACTGGCCATAATCCTGCTAAGGAGGGAGCCCTTTCCTAAGGAAACAAAGGTTGTGGCTACACATTCTCCGCAGGAAGGGGCAGCCTGGTATGTCTATCGCATCTGCTTATCTGGGCTTCAATTTCCTCATCTGGAAAACAGAGACACTGAAATAGATGTTCCTAATGTTCTTTGGAGCATCAGCTTGCCCACGATTTGGGAATATCGGACTTTTTTTTTTTTTTTTTTTTTT
>NW_016810019.1:1262460-1361265 GCF_001698545.2 Rhinopithecus bieti | reverse complement strand
TTTGAGATGGAGTCTCGCTCTGTCACGTGCAGTGGCACGATCTCCACTCAGTGCAAGCTCCGCCTCCCGGGTTCACGCCATTCTCCTGCCTCAGCCTCTCAGGTAGCTGAGACTACAGGCGCCTGACACCACGCCCGGCCAATTTTTTGTATCTTTTAGTAGAGATGGGATTTCACCATGTTAGCCAGGATGGTCTCGATCTCCTGACCTTGTGATTTGCCCACCTCGGCCTCCCAAAGTGCTGGGATTACAGGCATGAGCCACTGTGTCCAGCCGAAATTTTTAAAACATTCAACTTAGTCGTTAGGAAAGAGTTAGCTTTAAAGCAAGTCCTGCTGAGGTCTGTCTCTCGAACAGTTTAGATTCTTCTCCTTCAGGTCACCACAAATCTGCCATCTCTCCCTGCGGTCCCACCCTGCCACGCACTGCCCTCCTGGAGAGCTGGGTGGCCCTGGGACCTACCCTCCCAAGTGCCTTTGTGGGGCCTCATCCCGAAGCCGCTATCAATCAGGTTATCTGACATCCTTCTGCCTCCCTCTGCCCTTGGGCAAAACACCCTGGGGTGATGTTGGGGGTGATGTCTACAACACAGTGCATTGTCCCCTACGCATCGCAGGTTTCAGGGTGCTCCATGGATGTGGCTACTTAACCTGTTCATCCGAAGGACAAGTTTGACTCGGGAAAAGCTCCCTGGCTCACTCGCCACAGGTGCTAAGTGATCTCCTCCATGGGTGTGGCTTCAGATGACTCCCTGTCTATGGCTATAGCTCAGATCTGTCCCGAGCCCCTGGCGCAGGTTTTCTAAAAAGCAGCAGGGTATCATAGAACGTTCCACAACTTGGAGCTGGAGGCCATTATGCTAAGTGAAGCAACACAGGAGTGAAAAACCAAGTATCATATGTTCTCACTCATAAGTGGGAGCTAAGCTATAAGGACACAAAGGCCTAAAAATATAATGGACTCTGGGGACTCAGAAGGGGAGGGTGCGAGGGGGGTAGGGATAAAAATTACACATTAGGTACAATGTACACTACTCGGGTGATGGGAGCACAAATCTCAGAATAAACTACTATATAATTTATCCATGTAACAAAAAGTCACTTGTGGGGCCGGGCACGGTGGCTCAGGCCTATAATCCCAACACTTTGGGAGGCCGAGGCAGGTGGATCACCTGAGGTCGGGAGTTCGAGACCAGCCTGGCCAGCATGGTGAAACCCCCATCTCTACTAAAAGTACAAAAAATTAGCCAGGTGTGGTGGCAGTCGCCTGTAATCCTAGCCACTTGGGAGGCTGAGGCAGGAGAATCACTTGAACTCGGGAGGCAGAGGTTGCAGTGAGCTGAGATCACATCATTGCACTCCAGCCTGGGCAACAAGAGTGAAACTCTTATCTCCAAAAAAAAAAAAAAAAAAAAGCCACCTGTACCCCAAAAGTTATTGAAACATAAATAAATAATAACATAAAATACAGATATACTAATTTTTGAAAAAGGTTCTCCCACCTGGATGACGGCAGCCATGGTCTTTTTGCCTGTGGCCTCAGCATCCAGTCCTGCCGCCAGAGTCATCTCTCCAAACTCAGATGGGCTCACCTCACCCTCCTGCTTGGTGCCTGCAGCAGCCCTCACTATCTTATCCGTCAAGCCCCACTCTGCAGTGTGGCATCCGCAGTGACAGTGTGGTCCTTGCTCACTTCCGCCAGCCTCACTTCCCGTCCCCTGCTCCATCACTCTGCTCAGGCTTCCCGGGCAGACCCTTCTGGTGTGTGTGGTCTGGGAGTCCTGTGAGGGACGCTGTTGATGTGGCCATGTTGTGGTGACCACCTCAGGGACAACCAGGGTTTTTAACAAGGGCCTTCAGGCACTGAGCAGTGAAGCTTCCCTGAAAGGAGTCCAAGAGAGGTCTCACGCAGGCAACCTAGAAACGCAATGAGGAGCATACAAAACAAAGAAAGGATGAACAAATAGCTGTCTCCTCTGACTCCTGGCAGGTGGCGGCCCTGATGTCTAACTCTAGCTGGCTGGTCACTTGATTCCTACCAGTAGCACCACTAACAGCTCCCACACAGTAAACACTTAGCATACCCCAGGCACTGTGCTAGGCCATCTTCATGCACCATTTTCCTTAACCCTTACAACACCTTGGTCACCGATGAGGAAACTCAGTTCCCCAAACAACAACGTGGGCAAAGTCACACACATGGTAAGTGGTGGAGGGGCTTCCAAACCCAGGTCTGCCTGACTCTAAGGCAATGCCTTTAACCTCCCTGCTACGCTGATGTGTTGTGGCTTTCTCTCTACCTTCTTGAGTTCACACTTCCATAGCATCCATCCAGTGATCCCATTTGCCTGTCTTGAGGGATTACATAGTCTTCTGACACCGAGGATCACAGACTGGGAAAGATCACCGACTGCCTCCAAGCCCCGGCTCCCAGCTCCTCCTCCTCGCCTCCCATGCACAACTTTGTCTGTGGTTAAGCTGAGTCTCCCCCTTCCCCACACCATGGGGACCTCCCACAAGCATTTGACAGTCAGCCAACATTTATGACTTCCTGCAAGGGAAGTAGAAGTCACAAATGAGGCACATGTACCGTGTGGTCCTACCTAGAGCTGTTGCAAAGGCAGGAAGAGAAGGACATGCTACCTAATGAGAGGGAAGAACACCAGACTCACTTCTTCATCGTGTGTGAGTGTCCAGTCCCTCACCTAGAAGCTATTTTCTGGGGGAAAAAAGGGTTCTGATCCTAATCAAATAATGCTCTCCACATTTCATAATAGGGAGCCATGATCGTCCACTATTTCCATGGGCAACACTGCAGAGGAAGGCAAAAGGTTCTCATTAATTAAACTAATGAATTCATCTGCAGGAGACAGGAAGAGTAAACCATGGAAACAGAATTGACTAATTCTTCTTCCATTAAGATGCATCTACTCTGAGCCAGAATTCCAGACCTGGTTCCCTTCCTCATCCATGATGAAGACGTTGCGTCTCATGTGGTCACAAAGGCATGGTGTTTCCTATGTGGAGATACCATTGCTGTTCTGCCTTTGATAAATTTAAAAACACCAACAATAAAAAAATAAATTAATTAAAAAAAAAAAAAAAAACAGAGACAGAAATGGTAGAGGGAGGGAGGAAAATGCTGTCAGTTCCTTAATCACCAATCACCAACCTGGAGTGGTCACTGACACCTTGTCCCAGTGTGGCGGGGATGGGTCAGGGGGGTCCCTGGGGTCCATTCAAAGCCTCCATCCAGAAGAGGACAAGCCAGTCTCCAGCTACCCAGGTTAAAAAAAAAAAAAATACTTCACACATGAATTGAACTTCTTATCTCAGACAGTCCTGACCAGGGACGGAATCAGAATAAAGGCTTTGGTCTCACACAGCAACCCTGTGGCCAGTCCCCGCAGTCCAGCAGGCCTGCCACTGTGCTGACCGAGGCCGTCATGCATGAAGCACGTCCGGGACTTTATGGCTCAACACCTGAGCCTCCTGGAAGGCCTTGGCCGCCTCACTGAAGCCCCAGCGTACTGGCTCTGCAAGGCCCTGGGGTTAAAATAGCAAAAATGCCACCGGGCAAGAGGCTGGCTTTGTTCAGACTGTGTGCTGCCTTGTCGCTGGGGTGGTGGGGACATTTTCCAAGCCATCATTAGAATTGAGCTGTCACCTGGGCCAGCCCCACCCCTCCATGCCCCCAGCCCACTCATCAGCATCCACGCAATCATGGCAGGAGCCCCTGTGGCAGCTGAGCCACCTTGGGTTTTCCTCAATTCCATCTCACTGACTCGGTGACGACAGCCCCAAAACAGGCAGGACGAACCCCTTCTTTCTTCCTAGAAAAGTACCTGAAATAACACGCTCATTTTTAGACTCCCAGGAGTTAGTGCTGAGGAAGAACGGTCCTTGGGGCTGGGACATGGAGAACAGCCACCGGTCACTGCAGACCCTTTTATCCTGGCTGCCTTTCCCCTCTATTGGCACATGTTCCTTTTCCATCAAAAAATTTAGTTACAATTATTTTTTTTAATAAGAAGACCAGAAAGAACACACAGGGCTGGCCGCCTTTTATAGAACAAAACACGAACAGGGAAACTTAACTTGTGTGTAACATGCGCGCCCAGACAGACCTTCTTTCAATCATATCCGATTTTAAAATCCAGGAACCGGCCACAGTAAGGAAAGGCAGGCATGTTTCAGGCTGTCCAGCCGCTGGGCAGAAAAACGGGAGACCCACTGGGCCAGCGAGAGGCTTCAATTGAGCCATCTTAGTTCAGGTCTCCCTGGTGACCCCCTGCTGTGCAGGGAGGTAAGTGCATCTCTTGATATTTTTAGTTCACTGTAAAGACATGGTTTTTGCCCTCCAGGAATCAGCTAGCTATGCATGAGCGGAAACCCTGTACGTGCCGAACGTAACTGATTGGAGTGGGGAGGAGGGGAAGGACAAAGAGTGATGGCTTCAGGTTTGGAGAGTAGTTGAGTCATATTAGAAGCAAAAAGCATCTCTGATTTGGACAGCAGAGGTGTGCACAGTTCTGCTGTGGTTTCAATCTTACTACAGGCTACAGTCAACAGGACAGCACAAACGCTCTTTGTTGACCAGACATTCGGCCAGCTCAGAGCAAGCAGCTGGGGTAGAGTCACTTAGATTTCAGCAGCAAAGCTGTGCGGGGAGGCAAGACGTTGCCTGGGCTGCCTCCCAGGCCTCAGTATCACGCCTAGGAGCTGGTGGAGGAAGACGCCAAGGCAGGTTTCTCGAGCCCAGTGGAAAGCTTCTTGTTCTGCCCCCAGCTCTCTCCCAACAAAACCAAAGACCATTCATGCTAAAAGGGTCACCCGGTCCAACCCTTCTGGCCACAACAGAAGAAGGTGCTCTGCCGCCCTCAGTACACCAAAGGGAACACCCCTAAAGAAAGCACTAGAAGGTGGGGTGCAGTGGCTCACACCGGTAATCTCAGCATTTTGGGAGGCTGAGATGGGTGAATCTCTTGAGTCCAGGAGTTCGAGACCAGCCTGGGCAACATGGCGAAACCCCATGTCTACAAAAAATGCAAAAAACTAGCTGGGCATGTGTCTGTAGTCCCAGCTACCAACTACCAGGGAAGTTGAGGTAGGAAGATCACCTGAGCCCAGGATCTTGAGACTGCAGTGAGCTGTGATTACACTATTGCACTCCAGCCTGGGTGACACAGTGAGACCCTATCTCAAAAAAAAATTTTTTTAAAGCAAGCAAGGAGTAGAAGCTGCATTGCTGCCAGCACTCAAGCTTCACCCCACGAGGCCCCTCCCTGCTGCATTAGCACTGGCCCCTGCATCACATCCCCACACCGTCATCCTGAGATACCCTGCCCCCAGCACCAGAGGAATGAGTTTTGCACTTTCATCTCTCATCCCCGTTTTATAGATGAAGGGGCTGAGGCCAAGAAAAAACACAATCACACAGCTAGGAAACAGCAGAGCTGAGCAAAGAACTCTCAATCCAGTTCCCTTGACCCTACACCACTAGTGAATCCCAGAAAGGGCAGTCAGAAAGACGATAGTTTTAGACATAGATTCAAACCCATATCTGCCTTGCTAAACTGCATCTGCTTTGATGGTGTCTGTTAGCATTAGGTCCAACAGTCTTCACATAACCAAAAACAAGTGGCTGAAACAAATTGGGATTTTTTTCAATGTAAAGGCAGTCTGGAATTAAGCAGAAAAGAGCTTGTGTGGTAGTGACACCATCAATGTGTAGCTCTATGTGTTGGCCCCACCATCCTTATCATGTGGCTTCCATTCTTGATGTTGCCTCACATTCCAAGATAGCTGCTGAAGCTCCCACCATTATGTATGTGTTCCAGGCAGAAAGTAACAGGAAATACCAGGAGGAGAAAATTTACCTGCCAGCTTTTAAATTCTCTTTAAAAACCTTTTCTGCAAGTCCCACCTAATGACTTTAACCTTCCATCTTACTGGCCCTGCCTTTCAGCAAGAGGGCCAGGGGAATAAGGTTATGTTAACACACTCCTGCCTCAAATAAAATTGGGGTCTCGTTAGTAAGGAAGAGGAGAGGATGACGAATGAATAGGCAACTATGAGGTAGTTGGTGGTTGGTGAGCTGCCACAGAGCTGTCCTTGGTAATGAGCTGATTGGTAATAAAGTTAGAGTGACACCACTTCCTAGCATGGAAAGGGAACAATTTGTGGAAAACATTCACATTTCAGTACCGAGATTTTATTCCAGTTTGATGCAGTGTTTTATAAACTTTAGCAATAGCTTAGAAACGAGGTCAGACTAGTTTAAAAAATGAAAAAAAGGCACAGGCAAGTGGCATATTTCTTTCTCTTGCAATCAGCGTTAAACCTTTCATCATTAGGTGAAATCTACATTCCCTGGGCCCTTGCTACTCAAACTGTGATCCCCCTGGACCAGCAGCATCAGCATCATCACGGAACTTGTTAGAAATGCAGAAAGTCATGCCCACCCCTGACCTACAGACAGAATCTGCAGTTCACCAAGACCCCAGGGGCTCCCAGTGCACATTCAAGTTTGAGAAGCCCTGTTCCAATGCAATGCCCTAAAGAGTCTGCAATGGGCCTCCGCTCTCCTAAAAACCTTTTCTCAGGAAGCAGTGTGCTCTAGGAATCTTAGTCTTTGGTGAGACTCTGCATCACAGTGCCACTCTTTGAGGAGAAGGTACATTAAAACACTTGTAGAACTATAATACCTAGTATTTACCAACTTCTGTGCCGGACACTGGTGTAAGGATTTCATAACTTTTTCTGTAGCTCATCCTTCTACCCACTCTGTGAAGTGGGAGCTCTTACTCTCATCCCCTCCCCTGGGGTGCAGATAAGAACATGGTGCTGAGTTACCCAGCCAGCCAGCCAGCAATGGGTCCAGGCAGATTCTGCCTCTCTGGAATGTTTTGCCCAGATGGAGAGATTTTAAGGTTCAGAGAAAGATGGGTCAGTGTTTCCGAATGAGGGAGCAGCTTGGTGAAATACACTCTGGACAGGTAGCTGGGATGCCTGGGTTCCAGAGCTTGCTCAGCTACCGTGACCTTGTATAAGTAACTCACTAGACCACCTGGAACCTCACTTCTCTTATCTGTATATGGGGTGATATGCAAGCTCCCCTCCAGCTCTGACATTCCTCGGGTCCGGACATGCCTTCTGTATGATCTGAAAATCAGTCAGCCTGAGCAGCTGCCTCCCCTAACTGGCTATATTCAGGTTCACTCGACTGCCACCCAGTCTGGCCATAGCCCAACTTGGTCTAGGCACCCGGATGTTGGACACCCTGCGGGGAAACTATACACCCTCCTGAGCAATCAGAGACACACACAGCTGCTGCCAGCGAAGCCCCCCAGTTGACCCAGGTGGAGGGCAAGGAGCTGGGCAAAGTCGACTTCCTGTAGACTTTCGGACTGAATTAGACTTGGTATGAAAGTTCACAAAGGGAGCACCTGGCCACGTGAATGAGTTCACCAAGGCTGCTGGTGTGGTATTACCCCTCTGCCTGCCCCCATCAGAAAGGGCTGGCTGTCCACCTACAGACTGGCTGGCAGAAACCAGAAAGAAGTGGTGCAGGAAAAGTCACTGAGACTTAGTGGAGGCAGAAGGCTTCTTGTTGCCCCCTGGCACTTCTGAGGGCACTTATCTGGTCGACAGAGCTAAGTGGAGCAGTCTTTGAGAGTCTCTTCCCAGTTCACAGTGGACCTGTCCACCATGCCCCTTGCTCACCACTCCCTGCACTGCAGGAGACACAAGGGAGGCTCCTGGTGGCCCTGCATTTGCTGTGGGATGCCTCCACCCACTCAGCTCTACGTGAATGGCCCATAGGCAGCCCGAACCCCAGGCCAGACCACAGCCTCTTTCCCATGGATTTAGGAATTGGGCCACGAGACTGTGTCTCCAGAGGCTGGACCTGTAACATATACATTTAGTGCCTTAGGGTGGGACATTTTCTACCAGAGCGATCCAGACTGCAGAGATACAGACTCCAGACAGAGCCCACACACAATGTGGATCACAGATAAGAGGACGAGAGGGTCCAGGGTCTCTTTAGTCCCATCCCAGATTCCAAGCCCTCCTTCTTTAGGTTCTCAGCCTCACCCCTGCATCCTATAATAAAGTCTCCTATAAGCAAGCTTGCTTCAGAACAACTCTGTTACTTGTCAATGGAGGCATCTTAATGCTGAACCAGGCCTTCCCATATTCAACAAATATTCATGAAGAGCCCACATGGGCTAGGAGATGTGCTTGACACTGGGGGAACGAAAAAAAGAGTAAGTCATTATTACTAATCTCAAGGAGGTCACATAAATCTGGAATGTAAACAGATCATTCTAAACCAATGTATTAGTCTCAATGTTTGTCTTCCCCTAAAATGTGTGTGCTGAAATCCTAGCCCCTAGGGTGATGGTATTTGGAGGTGGGGCCTTTGGAAGGGGTGAGGTCATGGGGTGGTTCCTCATGCATGGGATTAGGACACTTAGAAGGGGCTGAAAGACCACAGTTCATTCCTTCCACCAGGACACAGCAGGAAGGCACCATCTATGAACCACACAGAGGGCCCTCCCCAGACGCTGAATCTGCCAGTGCCTCGGTGTGCTAAAGGCAGCCCCTGGCTTCAAGAATCTTGCATCTTAGAGGGAAACCACATGGAACACTTAATGAAAGTTCAAGACAACCGAACAAGAGACTTCCAAACAATTATTGCTAAATGAGTGGTCCCTGAAATATTACAGAAGCTCAGAGTTAGGAAAATGAACTTTGAGCTTGGCAGTTAACAAGCTTTCAGAGCAGGTAGAGCTGAGTTAGGCCTCCGAGCATAGAGTAGATTCAAACAGAGACAGTGCCCAGCCACACTCTTGCAAATGATGCTCTTGAAAATATTAAATATCCACAGAGTTCCATGCTTCTAAAAGTGCTTTCACAGCCAACTCATGTGATGCTCACAAGCATGCAGGGGAGGAAGGGATGTAACAGAATCGCTGTTCAATGATGGGGAAACCAAGACACAGACTAAGTGATTGGCTTGGTTCACAAAACTAGTGAGTGGGGCAGATGTTTATGCCCCCTCCCTGATCCAAGGCTCTTCCTGTCACCTCTTCCATTAATAAAGGGAAGGGGACACAGAATCACACATCTCAGAGCAGTTCTATCCTTTCTCTGGAGCTTCTGGACAGACTCAGTCTACCTTCTCCCTGGTGTGGCAGCACAGGAGTTGAGAGTTTCTCTTAAAGACGTCTGGAACAAACCATATATCTGTGAAATATGTCTTCCCTGCATGCTTGTACACTCCGAGAGGGCAGACAACATGTCTTGTTCAGCAGTTAAGCTCAGCACCTGGCCCATAATTAAGAGTGTATTCACATATATTTCGTGATTGAATGAAAACAAATAAAAGGACAAGTGAACCAAACAGATTGGTCAGAAGAGGGAGAAATGGGAGGTGGGAATGCAGGGCCACTGTGATGTAGCATGCAGCCACCTAACGTTTAGTAGTGAATCTTCCAAAGCTTCTCCTCTTTGCTGCCCCCCTCTCAAATCTTCTTAGTATTATGTCCAGAGGGCAAGCAGAAGCAGGGAAAAGAGATGCTAAAATACCCAGCAAGTACCAGCTTGCTACTTATTAAGACTCTAGGAAAGGATGATAGAGAAGACCAGGAAGTGACTCTGTGATAAAGCCAGTGCTTAGCATGAGCTCTGGCAGTCCCCAGTGCCTGCCGTGTAAGTTCTGGTAAACTGCAAAGGAAAACATCAGTATTACGTATGAGTTGGAGGTATGAACCTTAAGCGCTTGCTACGATATTCAATTTGGAGTTGTGCTTAGTCAGGATGAGCTTCTGGGATTCTCGTGTGTCCTCTGATGACATTCTCCGACTCCCTTTGTCATTGTCCTGGAGTAAAATCAGTCCCTGGGCGAGGGCTCCCCTTATGGGGAGTTATCACCTCATCTAGCAACTGTCTACTCACTTTTTAACGTCCCCAAGGCAAGGCTGACAGAGGGACCAAAGGGACAGCTTTCCTGTCAGCACCCCACCATGGTCCCCAGAAATCACTACCGCCCTCTGTTCTCCTTTCCGCCATCCCCCACCCCTCCCTCCTACTCAAACTGGCGCCAGCTCTGGAGGAACACCAGCTGATCTAGGAGCCACAGCTTGTGCCAAGAGCCACAGGCAGTTTCATTTGGCACACAGTCTCAAGGGGAAATGGCTCTTTGTTTCCACCAACAGAGGGAATGCCATCAACTCCTGCTCCCCAAATTCCCGCACTCCTTTCCCTCTCTATCAAGGGCAGAGAAAAGCATCTTCTGGCCGTTCTAGACCCAAAACACCCAGCTAAAGACAAAAGCTGCTGACCCTATGTGACCCGGTCAGATTCACTGTCCACACCCCACACCCCTCACCAGGTTCCCCAAAGGCTGCCTTGGCTGGAGAACTTGGTATGTCACTCTGCTGCTTATGTCACAGAAAAGGAGCAGGTGCTGTCACTTGGGCCACGTGAGCCAGCGACTCATTTTAGGATCTGGTCCCGGACATCTAAGCTCTTTGCTTACCCTCCTCATCCCCACTGGCTTCCCTCCGGGTTCTTCATTTTCAGAGGGAAAACATCATAATCTTGAGTCACCATGGGGAGGTGATGACCACATGACAGGGAACTTACGCAATTCAAGAGAGGGCAAGTGCCTGTCATACCCAGAGCTACAGTGGAAGAAGGTCCTCGGAGCTCCTTCAACGCATCATATGATTTCAGTGTTGCCCCATAATTTTCAGGCGAACTTTCCATTAACAAAGAAAGTGCTTCATTCTCATGAACCCTGACCTTATTTCCTGAAACAGCCTTGACACACAAGCCTGTGTACACATAATCCTCTACACAATTGTACCTCTACGCAATCCATCCATTCGATTTGTCAGCAGACCAAAGCCACACCCCCAACACACACACACACTCTCCAACCTTCCTCAGCCTTCCTTTCTCCTGGCCAAGAGGACTGAGATGTTTTCTCATTCGTGTTTAAGGCAAATCTCTAGAAGGGAAAGAGCAGAAACTACATGTGATCATGTTAAATTCCAGCTTTCCAAGGGCAAGGAAGAATCCCACATTTTAGCCACAATAGTTTGTGACAGGAACCGTGGGTTGAAGGAAAAATTCTGCAGTATCCTGACAAAATGTTTTGAAGAAAAGGCATATGAATGTATTTTTATCAGGAACTGCGCTCCTTACCCAAGACAGCAGGCACAAACATTTTCAAAACACTTAGCTCTCAGTGAAGTGAAATTCTGCTATGAAAGCGAAACTGGATGCTCATCCTCTCCACCACTTGCTCGTGGTGGGTCTTAAAAACATCATTCCACCAACCAGTGTTTTATAAGGAAAAACTCTCAGATTGACTAACTTCCAGAAAAAATCGCCGCCCCACACCGTAGAGCCAGAAAGGTTTTACCAAACTGGGTTTGACAGAATATACTTGCAGAATATTTATTTTAAGATCCCTTAGCAGTACAGCAAGAGTCTTCCATTTCAGATCAGCTGGCCTCCAGCCAAAACAGCAAAGTAAGAGGAACTTCAGCCCCTAAGCCTTCCTGCTCCCTAAGAGTACCAGCGCTCCTGCCTGGCTCCAGCATAAATGGTTGGCAATAAGTCATTTTTTATTAAAGTTTTAACTGTAGGCAGCAATTTTGCTTTAAAAGGTTTTTCTTTGGAGTGCATTTTTATTTTAAAAAACTAAATACTCTTGGATATGTTAGTATTCAGAAGCAGCAGATTTCAACAACTCACACTTTCTCTGAACTTTTTTTCAACAGATATTTCACATACTAGGGAGGGCCTGAATTCTCAGAATTGTACCTCTATAACTTCATAGCTGCCCTCCTCTTTTAGGGGGTGGGTGGAAAATCCAGCTCACCACTCAGGCTCTTGCAGGTCTGAAGGCTGAAGCGGTGTGAAACAAAGGGTCCCCTTCACTCACTACTCCCAAAGCCGGGAACTATCCGGTGAAGAGTGGCCATGCCATTTACGCGGCACAAGCTGTTCACCTTCACTGGCCATTTCTCTCACTTCTTTAGTGTGTGGCACAGTGCTCCCTAACATCCCACATTTAACACCCCATCAAGTAAAACAGGAGTGCAGCAAAATATCCAACAAGTACTTGCTCCTAGAAGCAATTCAAACACGTTTTGTTCAATAATGGTTTCATTCCAACTGGCCCAAAGAGAAAAAAGACTAAGGAATTTTTTAAAGCCTGCTTAGCAAGATGAAGCCTCCGAAGGCAGTTGGCTTACATTTAAACACGTACTGCATCAACAAAAGCCAAATCTGAGGTGTCAACAAAAGGAAGTCACTCTTATGCTAGAAATAGACCTTAAAAGTAACTAGCTTGGTGCCAATTAGAGGCAGGGCAGGCTTACTTATGCACTGCTGGTTAACACACTCACTCGCCCTGACTAAACCACTTTAAAATCGGGGAGCTATTTTCTAACAACCCTTTTGAAATGCTATTCAGAGATGAACTTTACATTTCTATGTAACTGCAAGATGCTGCTCCCCAACACAGCAACACCAGGCATTTCAATTAAATAATTTTATTGGGGGGAGAAAAAACCACTTTGAGCACCAGAGCAAGAAAAGTGTATTATTCATTCAGTTTCCCAGATCACATGCCAAGAACACAACGCTCAGGGTGGGCCTGGCAGACGGTCCACAACCAGCAGGTGCGTTCAGCTTGAATGGACCGGGGTCCCACAGTGTTTGTGCCACAAGTCAATGGCCTTGCTCACGATCGCGTCTGAGCTGTCCTGGGGAATCTGTGGACAAGCAAACCAGTCTTTGTGAAATTTTAGTGTTGACAACTTCGGTGTCTTCCCTCATTCGCTGTGGCATAAAATTCACTACCATGGGAGTTTTCACTGTTTTTCAGAAAGTGACAGGATAAAAGGCTTGTATCACATGCTACCTGAGGACATGAAAGGGCTCCAGTGTCAGCCTGCCTGGGTTCAAATCCTGCACTGCTCACTAACTGTGCACCCCCGGGCGGGTTACCTAAGCTACCTGGGTTTCAAATCCCCATCTCTAAAATGGGGGATATGATAGCCCGACTTCGCAGAGCTGTTCACAGTATGACATGAGATAACCCATGGAAAATACTTAGCACAGGCCTGGCATTGTTAGCCACTTCTGGTTATAATGATGATTATTCGTTTATTCAACACATATTGACTCTGTACTTTATTATAATTTACCAGGCCATTATTCAAATGCTAATACTCTTTTAAAAATGAATAGATTTGGGATTCTGTGAAAATCATTCAGGCATAAGTCTCTTTAATCCTATTTCTTGCCTGGTAAAGGGTATTCCAAGATACATAGGGAGGGAAAAGTTAATTTCATTACCATTGCCTTTTTCAGCAATATGCCAGGTTAATACTGTATATTAATAAACCCAACTGGGATTACACCAGAGACAGTAACAGAAATGAAATGGCTTACAAAATCCTCCAAAATACAGAATCCCTTTTGAACTGACAAAAATTACTCGTTGTAAAATGACAGATCTCACCTTTTCCTTTTCCTGACATGACTGCTGATAGTCACATGGAGGATAAGACTCTGGTTCTAAGTGGACACATTCACAAGATGGTCTCAGACCATCATCTCCCAAAGACAGGATGCAAACTAATCCTCAGGCCAACTTTAGGCCAAACTTTTTCAGGGAAAATGTTTCTTATAATGTAAAAATATACTGTATGATTTCTCTGGAACAATCTAATGTAACAGGAAAATCTGACTTGCTAAGGTAACTTCATTTCCAGATTCAAAATCAAATCAAATTATTATTTCTCTTAAATAATTTCTCTAAAATAATCATTATTATAATTATTCTCTGAAACATTCTAAGGTATTATTTCTCTGAAATAATCTAATGTAATAGGAAAATCTGACCTGCTAAGGTAACTTCATTTCCAGATTCAAAATCAAATCAAAGCACACTTACATTTTCCAGAAACTTTGTTATCTTCTCTGCACTGTTCAGTGCCATAACTTTTATTTTAAAGGTTAATAAAATTTCGACAGCTACAAAAACTAGGATCTTACAGGATCCACTCACAACTTTATCCCAAACCCTACAAAAATAAGGAGATATAATCAAATTACATGAGTTTGAGCATTATGCTTAGCCTAGACATCTCAAACTACAAAATAAAATTTGCTCCAATTTTATGTAAAAGTTTCAAAGAACAACTTTTATGAAATAATCATCAAAACAACAACAAAATACAGAAGCCATTTGAAATCTATTCTGGATACAATCAGCACTAGAAGGAAAAGGAAAGTTCACTAAAATTACTGCTCCACTAGGCATCTACCAAAATCATATTCCCTCATGTTGTGAACCTGACATTTTGAGGAAGAAAAAGAAAATCCTAAACTAATGGTATATATTCTGCTAATATTCCGTAATGCTATAATTATAGCCTACTAAGGGACAACAAAAGATGTACATGAAACGAGATAAATTCAGTTTCATTGCCAGTGATTCTGGGGACAGACTCCTTAAACTTCTCTAAGGGCTTAAGGAGCCAGTTACTGATCTATAAACACTCTAAAATAATAATTCTGATCATTCCCATAACTCCTAAAAGTTGGTATTCTACTTGATACACTTAGTCACATATTATCTTATAATGTTCTCTGTGTACTGCACTATTCAGTGCCATAACTTATTTTAAGAGTTACTGTTCTACTACATCACAAAGTCTTAATGGGTGGCACCTGGACTCCGAAATACCCAGACGTGTCTGAAACTGACTGGAAGAACTTAGTTTGAGTCTCAAATCTTTGACTGCCTTCAGCTTCTTTAAAGATACCATGATGAAACTAATACTAAGATTTCTGCTAGAGGAGGATTTGTCACATTTCTGGAAAAGAGGAGCTGACGCTCATATAAACTCGTGGAGACCATGTGAGGTGTGACTACTTCACAGCATCTAATGCACTGAGGGCCCTCAATTTTTCTAACTATAAATTCAAGAATAAGCGTAATCATGTGCTGTTATGGTAGCTGCTGGAGGGCTGAGCTTCAAATTACTGTATTGTTCTAAAGCAAATTTATACTCTGAGGGATGACCGCATGAAAGGCCAGAACTCTGCTCTAATGCCAAGCCTTCAATATGTCTTCAAAAGACATACTTGCCTCTGTAAACTGGATTCAGGCAAACATCCCGCAAAGCACCTCTTGAACCAGAGATCATAAGGAAGTTTGGGCGCCGCGGAACACATCTTCAGATGAGTCAGCAGTCTGCCATCTTCCAGATTCAAGTATTGTTCAAACGCTTTTGGCTACAGATTAAGCAAGAACAGAGATGATTCATTTCCTGTGTCATAGCATCATCTGATATTATAGTCTCTGATGGAAAAAAAAATTACATGCTGAATTCAAGGAAGTATTAGAAAACAAAACTTCAGAATTATCCAAGTCACTTGTGACACAGCAGTTTCCTAGGTCAGCCCTAACTAAAGTAGCAAACCATCCAAGACTGAGGAGTTTCCCAGGACACAGGGCTCTTTCAGTGCTAAAACGGGGGCGGTCCCAGGCAAAATGGAATGGGTGGTCACCCTAATACTAACTTCACTAGCCAGATTCAACAACCTAAGGCAAAAGTCCAAAGCAAAATTCAATTGTTCTGAGGAGCTAAGGAAGGCCCATTATATTACTGGCTGGTCTAACGAGCAGTAGATTATATACTAAGGAAAAAAGGGGGAAAGAGGAAAGGTGAAACCAAAGAAATAGAGTGGGATTAGAGTGGGGAGAGGGCATTAGGAAGAATAAGACAAAAAGTGATGCTGATGAGAAGGGGCTGACCAGTCACCGACTATACATACACTGCCCTGGACTGAGCACCACTGTGCACCAGTGCCAAGCAGGCTCACACAACAGGGATGTCCAGAGGGTGAACTCTGTATTCAACACAAAGGTGCACTAAAATTTCTTAGAATTCAAGGGATAACTCAGAGGGAATAAAGCACCTGGATTCCACTTGGTAGCCTCTGTCTCATGAAGTCAGGTGGCAGCCAACACTAGAAGACTGGAGAGCTAATAAAGCCAGCTCCCCAAACCTGACCAAATCCATCTTGCATTGGCTGCTGTATTTAGGTTGGCTGCTATATTTAGGGTCCACTGGCTGAGAATGGGCTCTAAGAGTCAAACCCTAAAGACCATACTCAATATCTGCAGTACAACCAGAGCCCGCATCACTTAAGCAAATGGAAATGTTTATTTGACTCAATATCTATAACTCTCTGCTTCTGTCAAAGAGGAAATTCATCACCTTTACAAGGTCCACTATAGTCAGAGACTGCACTTCATACAATGAATAAAGTGAAAGGTAAGAGAAAATCCCTGCCTTCAAGGAGCTTACAGCTTGAGACATACAAGTAAAGAGGTAACTACAATACACTGTAATACTGTGATGCTATGATGGGAACAAGCACAAGATGTTGGGTACATCCAGGAGAAAATCCTAACCTGGGCTGTAGGAAGGAGAAGCAGCTTCTCAGGAGAGGTGACATTTGAGCTGACCTCTGAAGAATGGACAGGAGTTAGCCAGGCAAAGAGAGGCCCATATCATAATATCTGGTCCAGCTTTCCCCTTTCTTTTTCAAGATATCTCTTTTTCCTGTTTATCCAACCTCCCTATACTACTCAAAGGTTCCTAGAGTTTCTCACTAACACTGCAGACAACTTCCCAAACAAGGAATTGGGGTTGGTTTTGCAAAGGGGATATATGTACTTTTTTCCTAGTGACTTGGTTGAAAACACACACACTGAGTTATATATTATGTCTCATAGGAAAGAAAATTTCATCTAAAAGTCAGTACAAATAATAGACAAGATGGAGATGTGTGAACATTTTAAAACTATGTATTGCCTTTTTCCTTTATCAGACAATAAGCTCACGGGGGGAAGGTACTGTATCTATTTTGTTCACTGCTGGTTCTTCAATACCTAGCACATCACTTGGCATGGTAAGCACTCAATATATAACTGTTGAGTGAGCAAATCAATACTGTGAATTAATATAAAGCTGTGAATACATCAATCGACATCTTAACAATTGCTCAATGTACATCTTTTTGCCAATATCTAATTAATTTTTTAAACTTTTTCCTGGTTTATTATAGCCTATTATAAGAAATCTTGAAATGATATGAAAGAATAAAGAGCATATAGACATCAAGTATAATCACACTCCCAATGATAACTACTGGTAATACTTAGGTTATAGAGCATCTATCCTGCATATATACAGACACACTTCTCTTTCTTTTATTAGTTGAACTCATACTGAATATATGATTTAGTATTTTTCCATTTGCACTCAACAAATTGTGGACATTTTCCCAGGTTAATGAATAATCTTAAAGGGTTAATATCCCTACCAAAAGAGAGCTTTTTAAAGTGGAGAAGGAAAAAAGTCAAGAACTCTATAGGGAAAAAAAAATGCACCTGCCTTTACCCATATAAAAACATGCTCAACCTACTTACAACAATATAAATGCAATATAAAATTCCACTGAAGTATCACTTCCTACCTATCAGAATGGCAAAAATTCAAGACTAATGACATACCATGTTGGCAAGGCTGTAGGGAAACAATCTACTGGTTGTGAGGACGCAAAAGACTATGAGCTCTATGAAGGGGAATTTGGCAATATTTAGCAAAGTAATATATGCATTTACCCTTTGATCCAGCCAATCTATTTTTAGGGAATCCAACTCAATATACTACCAAGCACATGAGAAGCTGCATGCACAAGTCTATTTACCAGTAACACTGTGTATAACAGCGAAAGACTGAAAACATCCCAAATAGCCAACAATAAAAGACAGGTTGAATAAACTACATTCACAATAGAACAGTATGAATATACTAACCTGAGAATATTGTGTAGGCTGGGCCTGGTGGCTCACGCCTGTAATCCCAGCACTTTGGGAGGCTGAGGTGGGTGGATCACCTGAGGACAGGAGTTCGAGACCAGCCTGGCCAACATGGTGAAACCCTGTCTCTACTAAAAATACAAAAACTAGCTGGCCGTGGTGGCATGTGCCGGTGATTCCAGCTACTTGGGAGGCTGAGGCAGGAGAATCACTTGAACCTGGGAGGCAGAGGTTGCTGTGAGCCAAGATTGCACCAATGCACTTCAGCCTGGGTGACAGAGTGAGACTCCGTCTCAAAAAAAAAAAAAGAATATTGTGTAAGAATGTACACAGGACAGTAGTATGAAATCATGACAGGAATAAGGAGTATCTCTGTATACTAATATGGCATGATCTCCAGCATATAGCAGGTAAAAAGAACAAGATGGAAAGAATGTGTACTGTAGGCTACAGCTTCATCTAAGAAAGAAAGTGAATTCAAATACATACGTGTATATATATTTTTTAATGGAAGGAGCTAATATTTATATTGCCTGACCTTTTTCATACTTAGCAAACGATAGATACCATAGATGTGATTTATTATTGATAGATGTAATTTATTATAACCATAATTATGTCTTACTCCCATTTAGGTTATTTTCAATATTTCTATGACCCCCATATTCTTACTTTATGAAGACAATAAACTATACATCATCAACAGAAGGAAAACGTGACAAAATAGGTACTTAATCACTCTGAGAGGAATTTATATCAAACTTAGGAAGAAGCTGCTAATAGTAAATATGAAAAAACCTCTTTAGCAGAGCTTTAAAAAACTGTGTCTATAGCAATAAAACAAAGATCACTTATGTTAATGATTAACACAATTAAGTTTGAGATGGTTTAATAGAAACCTTCCATGCCACACGATTGAAGTTGGCCTCTATTCTCCTTGACAAAGAGAGACCTTGTCAAAAAAACAGAATTCAATATGAAAAGTTTGTAAGGAGAGAGGCTATGATGCAATCCTCGGAATCAGAATAGTATGGCAGAATAAACACATCATCACTCAGGGGTATCCTTATCTTCTTCTGAGCCTATCATTGTCCACCATACACACATTTCCACAGAACTAAGCAGCAACCTAAACTGTGTGTTATAAGATAGAATAAAGACGGTTTCACTAGAGAGAAAAGTGTAAGCAAATCACTTGATGCCTAAATCAAACAGAAAGTGACACAAAGGAAATGTAAGTTTTTTATACATTCTGGATGACTTTTTTTAAAACTTCATAACTACTTAAAACTATGTGCTAGACACTGTAATGCATACAGTAAAAGAAGCCCCATTTTTAAAGAGGAAACTAAGGTTTAAGGGACATGAAGTATCTTGCTGATTCTAAAATTCATTTCTGAAAAGAAAAAGGCAGGTTCAAGAATAGCCAAGACATTTTTTAAAAAGAGCAACAATAAGAGACTTTCCTTATCAGTTATCAAAATACGCTAGAAAGTTGTACTAAATAAATCATATGATATTGGCCCAGGAATAGACAAATAACTCAATGGAATAAAAAGGAGTCCAGAAAGAGATATAAATATATATGTGTGTGTATATATATGTACATACATATATACAAACACACACATATATATACACACATATATATGGAAATCCAGTATATAAAGGTGGCATTTCAAATCTGTGGAAAAAGGATGAACTGACAAATTCACAGAGTAAGTGCTGTTCTACTGCTTACTAACTGAGACCTTGGTCTTACTTAACTTCTCTGTGCTTCAGTTTCCTCATCTGTAAAAACAAAGATAATATGCTTGAATGAAGTAGCTCACTAACAATATAAATTTAGCACTGCCCGATATGAAGTACATTCTCAGTAACACACAAACCAGAGAGGGGGAAGAAGAAGAGGAGGAGGAGTGACGTGTTGGTAGAAGTAGTGGTGTTGCAAGTGAGTGTAAGAGTGAAATCCAGTATGTGTCTGATGCCAATCAGAAAGATAAATCCCTGACAAAGAGCTAAATTTAAAATGTTTAAGCATTTTTAAAAGTTAGGAAAAAACAGGCCGGGTGCAGTGGCTCACGCCTGTAATCTCAGCACTTTGGGAGGCCGAGGGCGGTGGATCACCTGAGGTCAGGAGTTTGAGACCAGCCTGGCCAAGATAGGGAAATCCTGTCTCTACTAAAAATACAAAAATTAGCCAGGCATGGTGCCACACACATGCCTATAGTCCCAACTACTCAGGAGGCTGAGGCAGGAGAATCCCTTGAACCCAAGAGGTGGAGGATGCAGTGAGCCAAGATCGTCAGCGGCAGCGGTGGCGGCTGGGTTTTTTGGTCTTGTTTTGTGACTGAGCAAGACTCCATCTCAGGAAAAAAAAAAAAAAAAAAAAAGGAAAAAAAAAAATATGTTATATATATATATAATATTTTAATCTTGGGGTTGGAAAGGGTTAATTAACCAGTAAGACACAAAAAAGCAAAAAATAAAAAAAAATATGCTGACCAATCTCATTGTATCAAAACCTAAAATTCTGTACAACAAACAGAAAGTATTTTCAACAAACATAAGGGATAAGGATAAATATCCAGGGTACAGTTGACCCTCGTTTCCATGGACTCAACCAACCATGGGCGAAAAATATTTGGGAAATAAAAAATGGATAGTCGTGTCTGTACCGAACAAAGATTTTTTTGTCATTATTCCCTAAATAATACAGTATAACAATTTACATAGCATTTACATTGCATTACGTATTATAAGTAATCTAGATTTAAAGTATACAAGAAGAGATATGTAGGTTATATGCAAATACTATGCCATTTTATGTAAGGGACTTGAACACCCATGAATTTTAATATCTCAAGGAGTCCTAGAACTAATCCCCTACAGATCCAAGAGTGACTATATACCAATAACTCTTACAAAGAAAAAAAGTCAACAAAACAATAGCAATATGCAAACATACTCAACTTCACTAGAAACTGAGGACAAGTAAATTAAAATGAGATACCATTTCACCATCAGATGGAGAAAAATGTAAGACATTGATACTATCACGTATTGGCAATGGGGTGGAAAATGGGAAATCTCATCATCTGTTTGGTGGGAGCATAAATTGATATGGCCTTTGGATGAGCAGTCAGGCAGTTTAAATTTTAAATACGACAAAAATAAATGAATAGATTTTACATATGTCTCCCCTCCGCTTGAGCATCTGCTTCTGCTCATAGGTACGAAGCCTAAAGAGATAACGCATACACACAGGGAGCCTGTACAAGGGCATACTTACTCTCAGCATGGATCTCTTATGTTTAAATAGGGGAAATTCGTAACAGGAAATGCTAGGAGTAAATATTTTTTAATAGGTGGTTCTAAACGAGTGCCTTTCAATCTTTAGCTACACTTCAGAATTGCCTGGAGCTTTTAAGAATTTAGAATTCCAGGGCCCCACCTTCAGAGATTCAGATTTCACTTGTCTAGGTGGAGGAAAGGTGATGGTAATTTTTAAGAGCTCTCAGGTGGTACTAATAGGAAGTCAGGGCTGAAAACTAGTGATTTGTCTATACTGCCTTGGAAAGTTTTCCAAGGCAATAAGTTAAAAACAAAAATAGAACTATAGGGCCATATGTATAGTATACTACTACTTAATGTGAATAATCCCAGCACTTTGAGAGGCTGAGGTGGGCGGATCACGAGGTCAGGAGATCGAGACCATCCTGGCTAACATGGTGAAACCCCGTCTCTATTAAAAATACAAAAAATTAGCCAGGCGTGGTGGTGGGAGCCTGTAGTCCCAGCTACTTGGGAGGCTGAGGCAAGAGAATGGCGTGAACCCGTGAGCCAAGATCACACCACTGCACTCCCGCCTTGGTGACAGAGCTAGACTCCATCTCAAAAAAAAAAAAAGAAAAGAAAATCATATATACACGCACATAAGAGAATCTTGAATAATGCACACCAAGCTAATGACAAATGTTTACTTCTTAGAAGGGGAAGTGGGCAATTGCAGGGATGGGGTGGTTAGTCCAGGTCTAGGGAAATATGGATTCATCTGAATTGCTTAATTTCTTTTGAGAATGCATTCGCTGCTTATTTTACGAAAAATAAAGGGTGAATTTTTTAAAAATAGTATAAACTATCAAAATGCTACTGACTTATTCAAATATTAAATAAGAAAAGCTAATTAGATCATGGTATGATAAAACTGAGACCTCCTCACTTAATTAGGCAACTGACATAGTTATGTAAGCTCCATTTCCATGCTTAAATTATTTTTACTGAAATCAACAAAGTGGATCAAATTTCAAAATCTTAAAAGTCAAATTTTGCTTAGTTGAAATATATAAAAACTGCTCTTGTAAGTGTTCTCAGAAGCTGAAGGGTCTTGCACATTGCCTTATTAATAATTAACTGCAGTGATCCTCAATGCCCATTCAACCATCATCACTGCCCCGCATCTGATCTTGCACCCTATACCACAGTTACCACTTTCAGTAGAATTTTAAAAAGAAATAACCCAATGATTTAAGACAAACAGATTTATTTTTATAAATGAGATAAATAAGAGAAAAAAAACTAGACAAAAAAAAGAAAATGGCAAAGGAAGACTAGCTTGTGCGATGCAGCAAGCACCATTTAGTTCTCTGCCTTCCCAAGCAAGGCTATGATAGAAACAGCTCGCTGCCTGCCACACTCCCATGTGCTCCTCCTATGTCACTCACAGAGCCCCTGTTTTAGTGGGAGATCACAAGGCTTTTTTTAAAAAAGAACACCTTTCCCTGCCTCTACTATAGACAGGGCAGCCAAGTGATACAGTCCTGGTCACTAACATATAGTTGACCCTTGAGCAACACGGGTTTGAATTGCAAAGGTCCCCTTAAACATGGATTTTTTTCCACTTTTGCCAACCCCTGAGACAGCAAGACCATCCTTCCCTCCCTCCTTCCACTCAGCCTACTCTACGCGAAGACAAAGAGAATGAAGACTTTGTGATGAACCACTTCCACTTCATAAATAGAAAATATATTTCATTTTCCTTATGCTTTTCTTAACATTTTCTTTTCTCTAGCTTACTTCATTACAGGAATATAGTGAATACACATATAACAAAATATGTGGCTGGGTGTGGTGGCTCATGCCTGTAAATCCCAGCACTTTGGGAGGCCAAGGTGGGCGGATCACTTGAGGTCAGGAGTTCGAGACCAGCCTGACCAACATGATGAAACCCTGTCTCTACTAAAAAAGATACAAAAATTAGCCAGGCATGGTGGCAGGCACCTGTAATCCCAGTTACTTGGCAGGCTAAGGCAGAAGAATCATTTGAACCCAGGAGGCAGAGGTTGCAGTGAGCCGAGATCATGCCATTGCACTCCAGCCTGGGCGACAGCATGAGACTCCATCTTAAAAAAACACAAACGGAAACAAAATATGTGTACAAAATATGTGTTAAATGACCGTCTATGTTATCAGTAAGGCTTCCAGTCAACTGTAAGTTATTAGTAGTTAGGTTTTGCGGGAGTCAAAAGTTATATGCAGGGTATCAACTATGCTAGGGTTGGGTCAGTTCTCTTAACCCTACACTACTCAAAGGTCAGCTGTACATGCAGAGAGAAAGCCTAATGGGCCACAGACTTGGCTGGCCTGTCCCTCTTAGTCCTTTGTGTTTACCTTTGCCTTCCCTTTCCTTCTGCCCAGAACACAGAAGGCATGGCCACTGCTCCAAGAGCCACCTTGTGAGCATGAGGGGAAGGATGATGCCTACGAATACTGTCTGCAACCCTCTCCATACTGAGGTTCTGCAGCACCAGCTCTGCACTGCCTGGATTCTTAGCTTCTGGTATTTGGGCTTCCCATTATATGCAGCCAAATGAAAACCTTAACTTATACAGACGGATTACTCTAGACTGGCGGATTCTAGACCAGAATAAGGAATACTATAGAGCAGGACTGGCCACCTATGGCCTGCAGCAGGGCAAATCCAGCCAGGAACATTATTTTATGCATTGTCTAAGGTTGCTTTTGTGCAACAACAGCAGAGTTGAGTGGTTACAATAGAGACCATCTGGCCCACCAAGCTGGAAATATTTAGATTATACGGCCTTTTACAGAAAACACTTGCTGAGTCCTACTGTAAAGGGTTATTCATAATTGTAGCAGCCGCAGGAGGTAAGAGCACTCCCTGAAGACCCCCAATACCATTGTTCACTCTCCAATAGCCTAAAAAAAAAAAGTCCTCACCAACTGGGGTAAAGAATCCCGGTACTTGGTATTTAATTGGTTCACAAAGCGTCGGGTGATCCAGTAACAGTCGACGCTGTCTTCCACCATTTCCTCCATGGCTTTAGCTATAGCAAGAAATACTTCATCTTCTGGCTCCTGAAAGATTAATAATAAATCTCAAGAGGAAGGCGGCGAAAGAGAGGAATACATATTTCTCTAATAAAAAATGAAACCTTGCTCCCTAAATTTTGAAAAGGCTACATTAATAAATCAAAGCGGGATCAAAAAGCACAGAGTCCATCCCTGAAGAGGGGAGCAAGGGGGAGAAAAGGATGAGTAACTACAGGGTCAGTGCTGCTTCTGAATGACCGGGTTTCAGGCTGAGTGTACGGAGATGCTCCAGCTTCTAACATTAAGCCCCTCACAGAGTCAACACAAATGATCAGCAAGTCACTGACTCTCTCCACCCAAAAATATCCTTAGTACTAGGTGAGAATGTCTTTGAAAAGGGTGTAACAAACGGCCCCATCAGTAACCGGAGACATTTTTCAGCACAGTAATTTGCAAATATTGAAGAGCTCCAAAAAAGACTAATAGAGCATTTGCTTTATTTCAAAGCATTCATGCATAGCTTCAGAATTTTGTTCCATCTTAAGCAGTAAAAAAGTTAAAATGTTTCGAGAATCAGAATTTTGGGAATCAAAAGAATAGCATTTCTCAAACCTTGTGTCAATACTCAGAATGCGAAAGTAAACTCTCAGGGAAATTTCAACAGAGAGATCTTAGAAAAACTGGGACCTTATTTGAAAACCTCTTCTGGTTTCAAACACCATATCGTATACAAAAAGCTTTACATTTTCATCTAGGATTTAATAGCCGAAGGATTTTAATGTTAAAAAGAAACTAAGAAGTATCACAGTTTCCCCTAAAAAGTACCAACTTAAAATTGTCACTTTAATGTATTATTTCATTCTAAGCCCTTCTTTCAACTTGTTAATATTCTATAAAATGTCAAGAAAAACAGAATTTAAATCATAGGGAATAAATTTTCTCTAAGCATTTTATTAATGTGTCAGAGGAGAATGGAAAATAAGTAGGAAGAAAAGGGAAAGGAAAAATCTCCTTTCCTGGACTCCCGTGCAGTTCTGTGCACTGTGCTTGGCACCCACAAAGGTGGCATATCACTGACTGCTCCTGACCACTGACAGGTCAAGAGAAGAGGACTCAGGTCATCCTTCCTGGCCCTGTGCCAAGCGCTGCTGCACCCTCTTATTAATGAATTAAAAAATGAGGCAGAGTGGGGTCTAAGTAGGTGCTATGGTTCAAACATCTGTCCCCTCCAAAATTTATGTTGAAATTTAATCCCCAATGTGGCAGTATTCAGAAGTGGGGCCTTTAAGAGGTGACTGGATCGCGAGGGCTCCGCCCTCATCAGTGGGTCAATTCATAGATTAACAGATTATCACAGGAATGGGACTGGTGGCTTCCTAAGAAGAAGAGAGTCCTGGGTGAGCATGTCGGCACGTTCAGCCCCCTCGCCATGCGATAGCCTGTGCCAACTCAGGACCCTGCAGAGAGTCCTTATCAGCAAGAAGGCCCTCACCAGATGCAGCCCCTGAATCCTGGACTTCCCAGCTTCTAGAATTGTAAGAAATAAATTCCTTTTTAAATGAATTATCCAATTTCAGGTATTCTGTTATAAGCAACCAAAAACAGACTAACACAATGAGGACCATGACTGGGGAGACGTGGGGTGGCAGAGTCCAAAACACTCACTCAGAAGCATGTCTGCCTGAGGCTGCAGTAAAGGTGTCTCAGCTTGGAACACAGACAAGCTGAGTAGCGGTGAGGGGGAACCTATACCCTGTCATCTCAATTCCTTGAACTAACAGATTATCTAATTTAATTTGATATGTAATTTAAGAACTTGTGTAGTACTATCAACTTCCCTTTGCCAATAAGTGAAATTTAAAGATGATTGCTTAAATTATTTCAATTATTTTTTAGGGACCTTCTCTCTCTTGATAAACATAATAAATACAAATGATCTTTATTAGCTCTAAAGTTTGTCCATGGATACCCCATCATTAACTTCAAAAAATATAAGATATGCAATAAAAATAAATTTTGTAAAATAGGAGTGTTCCAGCAAATCCATTTGAACAATTCACTGTTTAAGCCAAACAAATAACACTTTAATTTCATACTGATAGAAATAAAGAAGGATAAGGGAAAACTCTTTCTTAGAGAAGAATGCCAACTAATACATGCAAAAAGAATGAGGGAGTTAGATCACCATTTGGCAACCAGCATGGTAAAAATTGGTTCAGGCAAGAAGAAGAACCGTTAGTGGATGGCTATTTACAAGTCTCAAAGTACTTCCCCACAGTTACTTATTAATTACAAAGAGGAAAATAGTAACCTTATAGTGGAGAAACTCCACAGACACCATCTTACCCAAGTGATCACAGTTAGCAGCAACAGTAATGAGTCTCACACTTCTGTAGTATTCCTGCCAATAATGCGTGACCAGAGTTTAATCATGGAGAAACATGTGACAAACCCAAATTGAGAAATGCTCTATTGTCCAGGGCTCTTCAAAAGTGTCAAGGTCATGAAAGACAAAGACTGAAGAACTGTTCCAGGCCAGGCACAGTGGCTCACGCCTGTAATCCCAGTACTTTGGGAGGCCAAGGCGGGTGAATCACCTGAGGTCAGGAGTTCAAAACCAGCCTGACCAACATGGAGAAATCCCGTCTCTACTAAAAATACAAAAATTAACCGGATGTGGTGGTGTGCGCCTGTAATCCCAGCTACTCCGGAGGCTGAGGCACAAGAATCACTTGAAACCGGGAGGCAGAGGTTGTGGTGAGCCGAGATCGCACCATTGAACTCCAGCCTGACAAAAAGAGCAAAACTCCGTCTCAAAAAAAAAAAAAAAAAAAAAGAACTGTTCCAGATTACAGACTAAGACGTGGCAGCTAAATGTAATGTGTGATCTGGAACTGGATCTTGGATCAGAAGAAGAGCATCAGTGGGACATCAGCAAAATCCCAATGAGGCCTACAGAGTAGCTCCCCGTATTGTGACTCTCTGGTTTTGATCATTACATTATGGTTGTATGAGGTGTAACATTTGAGGACACTGGGAGAAGGTATTTGAGAACACTTTACTATTTTTGCAACTTTTTTCTACATCCCACATTATTTAAAAAGTTAAAAAATAAAATTTTTTTAGAAATCGTCAAATGAGAATACTCATGAGCAAAAGTTCAATAAGGAATAGGACATTTACATAGCGGTTTTCAAGTGTCTCCCCACAAAGAGAAACAGCAATTAAAAAGGAAAAAATAAACAATTTCCAGTGGAAAACTCCAGCAGGCACCACCCTCGCCAAATGATCCAAGCTAACACTATCTCTTATGGGGCAAATCCACACTATGTGCCTCCTGATAAGAGTCACAGAAAAGGAGACAGCATCACCCACCTGGTATCCCCGCCAAAAATGAATAGCCTGAATCTAATCAGGAGGGAGCACCAGACAAACCTAAATTGAGGGGCTTTCTTCAAAGCATCTGATTATGCCCTTCAAAAATGTCCAAGCCATGAAAGATTAAAAAAAGACAGAACTGTCCCAAGTCAAAGGAGACAAAAGCAACATGATCAGCCAGTGCAAAGCCTAAACCAGGATCCAATCCTCACCCATAACTTTGACTGTTTGCTTATTTGTGAAGGCATTATTGGTCAAATTCAAATGGAGTTGGTAGATGAGATATTAATATTGTATCAATGTTAACATCTTAGTTTTGAGGACTGTACTATGGCTATCTACAGGGGTGTCCTGTCTTTAGGAAGTGTACACTGAAGGAATCTGAGGTAGCAGGGAACCCTGTCTGCATCTTATTCTCAAATGATTTAGGAAAAAAAAAATGTGTTCAAAAAATACGTTTTAAAATGACGAAGCAAAACAGATGCACATAATGTTAACAACTGGAGAATCTGAGTAAAGGGTATATGCAAATTCTTGGAAATATTCTTGCAACTTTTCTAGAAGTTTGAAATTACTTCAAAATAAAACGTATTTAAAAAAAAACAAAAAATAAGAAGGTTGGGTCAGAACGTGCATGGCCATGAATGCCAAGTAAAGATGTGTCACTTTTACACTAATAACAATAGGGAGCCACCAAAAGTTTCTAAGGCAAACATGATGTAATCAAAGGCTGGCGAGACGGAACAGTCTAGAGTTGAGTTTAGTGCCAGACAAAAGCGACCACTAACCAGTGGAAAAGAGGGACTTCGAGGTAACTTCCCAGACTCCAGCTGATACATGCGGAGATAGACTTCAGCCTGAGGTGTGGCATCACTAACAAAGCGAACGACTTTCAGGGCATGAAGGACATCCGAGTACTGCTCCTTACGATACATCATCACCTTGGCATGGGACTCATGGTGTGGAGGCAGGATTCCTAGAGAGAATAGGAAAAACGAAAAAAGGACAAAATACTGAGCCATCACTCCAAATCCCTCACCCATGAAAGAGGATGCTGTGAGAAGCGACCCAACACAGTTAGGCTAGAATTCACACAGATATTTAAGTACCATATAGAATCTCTTTTAGAAATTCTCACTATAAAACAATCTTAAATGTGAAATATTATCAATGTTTGAATGCTGAGGCATCATTGATATAAGAACACTGGCAAAGCCCTTGAATAAGTGCACCGCATACATTCAAGATTAACAACCACATCAATTATAACAATGGTTTAATTTAATTTATGGCAGCCTCAGGCTGCCTTTAGCTCCCAGAGGGTCTCACCCTAGTCTTTGTACTTGACCCCTACATCTCAGAACCACCAACAGCCCACTGAATTCTTCTCTTCCCCAACAGTTAAAACTTGCTCACTACATATCCTATCCTCCAGGTCACAAAAGACCTTAATCTTCATTGGTGAGGTCACCTTACATGACATTTCTATGATACATTAAGCTCATTAACCCATTTTAACATGGTGTCATATCCTTTTTACAAACAAATGGCTCTGAGAAAACATAGTGGAAAGACCACTAGACAGGCCAGCCATCCGGGTTCCAGCCTCAGATTGGATAATACTAGGACTCTCAAAAAACACAGTGGAAAGACCACTAGACAGGCCAGCCATCCGGGCTCCAGCCTCGGATTGGATAATGCTAGGACTCTCAAAAAACACAGTGGAAAGACCACTAGACAGGCCAGCCATCTGGGCTCCAGCCTCGGATTGGAAAACACTAGGACTCTCAAATGTGTTTGTCTTTCTGGGCATTTGTTTCCCCATCTGTCAGAGGCAGGAAACGGGATAAGCATTTCACCAAATGCTTCTCCACAGAATGCTAACCCCAAGAGAAAACAAAATGCCATCGTGAAACAGATTTGGGAAATGGTGACAATGAATTTTCATGGCTCTAAGTTTTGCCATAAAGAAAAACATTTTAGGCCAGGTATGGTGGCTCATGCCTATAATCCCAGCACTTTGAGAGGCCAAGGCAGGCAGATCACTTGAGCCCAGGAGTTTGAGACCAGCCTGGGCAACTGAGTGAAGGTATCTGAGAAACCCTGTCTCTACAGAAAAATTAGCCAGGTCCGGTGGCACATGCCTGCAGTCCCAGCTACCCCTGAGGCTGACGTGGGAGGATCACCTGAGCCTGGGAAGTCAAGGCCATAGTGAGCTGTGATCGTACCACTGCACTCCAGCCTGGGAAACAGAGTAAGACCCTGTCTCAAAGAAAACAAAACAAAACAAAACAAAAAAACATTTTATTTACTCAAGCCTCATTAAACTTAATGAGGCTCCACAGAAGCACAGACTCTGGAGCAAAGTTGCTGGGTTTAAATTCCAGCTCTACAATTAACTGGCTGGGTGGTGAACTCTAGCAATCACTTTATCTCCCTATGTCTTAGCTTCCCCATCTGAGAAATGGGAATAACAATACCTAATATCATACAGTTGCTGAGATGAATAAACAGATCAATATACACAAAGCATTCAGGAGAGTACTCAGCAAACACTAAGCTAGTGTAAGTGTTAGCTAGTACATTTGACTGTGAATCCCTCTTTGGTGCAGGTTTAGTATATAAAATGCCACAGTTTAGTATTCTAAAGAATACCCCAGAAAACAAAAACAATAGTAGCTAATATGATACCATGTCAATATTAGAAAAAAAAACTTGCTTAAATGTTCTTTTCCCTGAAATAAATCTTTAACTCATCATTGCTATGAGACTGTGAGCCAGGCTTCCAGAAAAGCCAAGGGAATATGCTAAGAGCCTCCTACATCTCGGCTAATACAGATTAAACAGCTGTGACCGAACCCTCATCACACTTCTAGAGGCAGCACGTTAACCCTTAAACCTGTATTCTAAGGGCTGGTCCTCAAAAGCCTCTTTCTGATATTTAACTAAAATAGTATCAGGAAGTAGGCATTTGAAGTAAAGATCCCTAAATAATCAAAACTCTGGGCTAGGAAGAGTCAGGCTGTGTCCTACACAGCGCGACAGGCTCTAAACTTCCAGTGCCTTTTCCTCAAAAAATAACTATGACATGATAAAGGAAGGTGGGCTGGGCGCGGTGGCTGACGCCTGTAATCCCAGCACTTTGGGAGGCCAAGGCGGGTGGACTGCCTGAGCTCAGGAGTTCGTGACCAGCCTGGGCAACATGGTGAAACCCCATCTCTACCAAAATACAAAAAATTAGCCGGGCGTGGTAGTGCGCACCTGTAGTCCCAGCTACTCGGGAGGCTGAGGCAGGAGAATCACGATCTATCTTACCTTCAAATGAGTTTCACAAACGTAAGCTCAAATCCTAGCTCTGCCATTTACAGGCTATAATGCCTTAGGCAAGTTATTTAGCCTCAGAGTCTTTTTCCCCACCTGCAAAATTAGGATACTGATACCTGCCTCACAGGGGATTCTAGAATTACTCTGTACAATCTGTGTAAATGACTCTGCCTACTGACAGGCACACAGGGATGCCCAATAAGGAGCAAACGTAGTTTATATTCTTCAAGGAATTTAGTCCTCACCACTATCTTACAGTCAACAAACTATAAGATTTTTTTTTTTTTTGGAGACAGAGTCTCGCGCTGTTCCCAGGCTGGAGTGCAGCGGTGCCATCTTGTCTCACTGCAACCTCCACTTCCTGGCTTCAAGAGATTCTCCTGCCTCAGCCTCCCGAGTAGCTGGTACTACAGGTGCATGCCACCACGCCCAGCTAATTTTTTGTATTTTTAGTAGACAGGGGATTTCACCATGTTGGCCAGGATGGTCTCAATCTCCCGACCTCGTGATCTGCCCTCCTTGGCCTCCCAGAGTGCTGGGATTACAGGTGTGAGCCACCGCACCCAGCCAAAAATACTTTTTTTATGAAAGAAAAGGAGGATGGTAATGGATAGGAATTATATGCTCCAGCAGGCTCAGCAATGGTAGGGGAAAGAAAATCTTGGGCTCAGAAGGGATGCTGCCAGTTACTCATGGCACTTAATTCATGTTTTCCTCCATAGAAGCTAAGTAAGATCAGTTTTCCTTCTCATTCAGCCACTCACACCGCTGGAATTTAGTCATTCACACTTCTAGGGAGTATTAAGTTTCCAATTTCTCTTTGACTCATCAGGAAGTTATACCTCTATAGCTGAGAATCACAAAATATTACAAATGTAGAGCTAAAAACTAGGAGTAATTTAGCTCAAAAGCCTCAGTTTATAGATGCAAAAAATGAGTCCCAGAGGGGTCGCCTTCCTCCAGGTTACCGAGCTGACAGCAAAGCCTAAACCAAGTCTCATTCCTCCTAGTCCAGTGCTCTTCCCAGATCCTGTCTCAGGAACATACACTATTTTCTCTTCTATAGTATCATTAATAGAACAGAAAATAATGAGCGGTAATTGAACCTCCTGGGGAAGATCTAATATTCAATAAAAGGCCTAAACAAATTTTCCTTGTTCTGACTGATAAGATAGCAAATGATCCCATTATTCAATATTTTTGAAGATAAATCTTCCAACTCCTGGGTCTCATACCTAGAAGCACCTTCCATACCAACGCACGGTACATGGACGGGAGAGGGAACCGCTGACTAAAAGTACAAAGTTTCTCTGTATCTAGAGGAAGAAGAAAACAAGTGTTAGAAGCTTTTCATGCTGATCACAGTATGTCAAAGCACATTTCATTTTTTAAAACTGAAAGAATAGTTAAGACATTTCTTCAGGGGATGTCTACCATATGGTCAGTAAGTTTAGAAGAAGTAATACTAGTCTGCTTTCTAGCCCAAGACTTCTGCCAACTAAGTTATTTAAAAACAATTTGCGGCCAGGCGCAGTGGCTCACACCTGTCATCTCAGCACTTTGGGAGGCTGAGGCGGGCAAATCACGAGAGGTCAGGAGTTTGGGACCAGCCTGGCCAACATGGCAAAACACCATCTCTACTAAAAATATGAAAATTGGCCAGGTATGGTGGCACACACCTGTAGTCCCAGCTAGTCAGGAGGTTGAGACAGAAGAATCACCTGAACCCAGGAGGCAGAAGTTGCAGTAAGCCAAGATCATGCCACTGCACTCCAGCCTGGGCAACAGAGTGAGACGTTGTCTTAAAAAATAATAATAAAAATAAAAATAATTTGCATTTTACAGCATTGGAGATGCATTTTGCATATATTACTACATTCCCTATAACAGTGGTAGTTACTAATTACAGGGTTATTTCATTTAATTCATATTGCAAGCCTGTTAGGTAGTTCTTGTTCTAAAAATGCAGAAACTGAAGTTCAAAGCAGTTAAATGATTTGATCAAACTAACACAGCTAGTAAGTGGTGCAGTCCACCTTCAAAACCCTACATTTTCCAGTAAATTACAGTTAGTTCCCTGACCCTCAATTCTTCTACTTATCAAAGGAGAATACCAGACATACTGAAGCAAAGACTGTACAGTTGAAGATCAAAGATAAGGTGAGAAATGTTTCAGAAACTTTAAAAGTACTCTATGCAAATAAAGTACTATCTTTAAATATGGTTCAGTTTATTTTACTTTAGTCAACAACAGACCTTATTCAGACTGGCTTAAAATAAACTAAAATGTCAATATACAATGCACTTAGTATTTCCATAGAAGAGAATCATGGGCTGAGTGCGGTAACTAATGCCTGTAATCCCAGCACTTTGGGAGGTCAAGGTGGGTGGGTCACTTGAGGTCCGGAGTTTGAGACCAGCCTGGCCAACATGGTGACTGTCTCTACTAAAAACACAAAAAATAGCTAGGAATGGTGGTGCATGCCTGTAATCCCAGCTACTTAGGAGGCTGAGGCAGGAGAATCGCTTGAACCCAGGAAGCGTAGGTTGCAGTGAGCCCAGATCGCACCACTGCACTACAGCCTGGACAACAGAGTCAGACTCGGTCTCAAAAAAAAGAAGAAAAAAATCATGACCAGAGTTATTGCAAATTTACCTAGATAATACATGAAAACATATAGATTCAATAAAAGAAAAAATATTAACGATATTCTTAAGAAACCTTTCAAAACTTCTCTCAGTGAAATATAAATTTGAAAATCTATAACTTTTCTCATAATACACCATTCTGCTTCAACATGTCACTAAAAAATACAACAAGCAACCAATGCTTCTGGATATCTTTTAAGAAAATACTTACTTCAGAACATGTGGAATGACTGAGAACCAATGAGATTAATTTTAAAAAGTACTCACCCAGACGGTCATCTTTCAGGAGAATTTCTAATGATTTCTTTTCTTCAACTCCACGAAACCCCACTTTCTCATAATATACTGAACGAAAGTTTCTCTGAGAGTCGTCAGTCATATTTCATTCTTGGAGGAGACACAGAAAAATAGAGACGAAGGGGAAAAGTGAGTGTAGAAACAGTGAGTCAAGAATTAGAATAATTTTCAATGATGTTCTTCACCTTTTCAATAAATCTGATGTACCCTTGCATAGGACCCAATATTAAAGATTTCCTTTCACTCAGTTCTACAACCATCTACCTATGCATCTTGGCCAAAAGCCAAGATATAAGTTAAAAGTTCTCTGAGCTGCTAAAATAGATGGCACAAGGTTTATGCACTAGGTTTCCCACTATACCTATGAGTGCCTAGCACAATAGAATATTCTGTAGTTATTATAAATGTGCAAAGAAAAAAAAATAAGTGAAATGGAAGCCAGGCAAGATATGTCAAAAAAAATTATAATCGAACAGTATACACTATGATTTCATTGTTTGTTTTTTACAAATTTCATGTATTTTAAAAATTAACACTCTATTCCAAAATGTTAGCAATGGTTATCTTTAGGTAGTAGGATTCCAGATGATTTTAATTTCCTTTCTTTAGCTTAGTTATATTTTTTTTAACGGGCATTTTGCAAAATGAAAATTGTTATATAAAAGTAAAAAGCCACGAGTTCCTTACTTTTCTTTTAAACACAATTCTATTAAGTGTAACTATCAAAATTCAGAACTTACAACAGACAAATTGCATTAAATTATAACGAGAAGAGGGTAAAGAATGTAACCGATTCACAGTGATCCCAAAGTCAGAGTTGAAGACAGAAAAACAATTTAAAATCTATCGCAAGAACTCAAAAAGCTCAGTAGTCTCAGGTTCCTTCACAGGAACCTTCATAATACTGGAGGTAACTCAACCAAAAAAAGACCAAGTTAGATTTGGCGTTTCAAGAACAGAAAAGATGTGATGCATTTCCCAAAAAAGCACGGCACTGCCTCACGCAAATACTTCCAGGCTCTGTGCACAAGGGTAAATCTTTAGGTTTAAAAATCCTGAGACGTCCCCAGTGAGCAGGGGAGGGCTTCCTTCCTTACTGAAAAGATATCCTCTGATCCGATCCAGTCACAGGAAAGATTAGGATTCGTTTAGTAAATGAAATGCTAAAGGGCTCTGAGCTTTCGGGAGCAGATGTCTTAAAAATAAAAAAGTCAGCAGCATAAGACGCATAATGAGTGTGGGGATTTATTTTTTTTAAGGCATCCAAACAGTTGCATGACGATTCGGTCGGTCCCTGTTGTCTAAGGACACCCATTCTTAGATTGCACTACAATGACAAAGGCATCCTCTAGGAGGAAACATTGCAAATAAAATCTCCTGCCCATGCGCGTCCACCTGATGGGAAAAGTAAAAACACCTTGGTCCAAGACCCCAGGTCCCATTCTCTCTATGATGGATGCTTCACCTCTAGAAGTGGAAACACACCCGGGTTGAGACTAAGTGGTCCGGGAGAAGCAGAGGAAGCCGTGCCCTTTGCGCTGACCGACCGCCGGGCAGGCGGGCACCGTTGGGGCCCAGGGCCAAGAGGGGCGAGTCCTGCGGGAAGGAGGGAGACGGAGGGACACCTGGGACACCCGCGCGCGACCCGACGACCCGAGAGACAAAACTCAGCACCGCTGCCGCCGCCGCCGCCGGATGTGACATCACTCCAGGTCGAGCGGCGGGCACTAGGCGGGCGCATGCGCAGAGGGCGCGCGCAGGAAGCTCCACCCTCACTCTGGGAAGCTCGGGTTTAGTTGGTGAAACCCGACGGGATAAAGGGCTAGGCTCACCTCCAGGTTTGTGTAGTTTCTCCCACCCTGGGCACCCGGGCCCTTGCTACCCCGCAAAATCTCTCGACCATTTACTCCGGCCGTCCGAAGGCGCGTGCCTGGGTTGCACTGCCGTCTCCGGCCCTCGAGGTTCCTGCCTAGGGGAGACCCGAGCCCTAGGGCAGTACTTAAGCTGCCTGCGTGCAGGACCCGAGTTTTGCTTTTGCTAAGTTCCTCCCCACCCCGTGTATGTGGGAATAAATGAAGACCATCTGAACGAGAAGAGCAAAGGCGTCAGCCACTGTCCCTTGCCTTTAGGGAGGGACGCAAGGGCAGACAGAGGAGTGGGGACGCTTTCTGGTGGACAAAAGGGAAGGCTTCAAGTGTGCGCAGACCGGAGTCTGGAGGCGGCTCCCTAGAAGTGGAATATCCCAGGGATTGGTTAGGGGGCATAGTTGCCGTTCTCTGGTTGGTCCTAACTTGGAAGCAAGGACAAAAATTAAGAAAGCTATCAGTTATTAAGTCCTGGCCACTTGAGCCCAGTTGTTACAGAAGTTATTGTTCAGCTTCCTAGACTGTTGCTACAGACGGCAATCGGGCTTCCTGCAAGTCTGATTGAGAGCAGGAAGGCTCCCTGGGTTGCTTATTGTAGATAACGGACTGGTTTTCTAGGCAGGTTGCTGCAGGTTGTGGGTTAGAGATCTGTTTTTATATTAGGTTTGGCCATTGTCTTAGTATATTCAGCCTCTCAGGTAAAATACTATAAAATGGGAGAAAAATGAAGGTTAAAAAAAAATGTGCTAAATACAAGCTCCGATTTGTTATTAGTAGGTCTAACAGAACAAAGTTACTCTTTAAAGTAGCTACTAACGCTTACAAATGCTTGCTTTCTGTTTCTGTGCTTGCCTCACTGGTCCACCGGCTGAGCAGCAGTGCCCAAGTAGGTTTTTAAACCACCAGGGTTTGAGAGAAATTCCCAGTGTTGGGTATCGTCCCTTTGAAAGTCCAAATCTCTACCAAATAAACCACACAGATGCCAATCTTTAGAGGAAACTTAGGACTATCCACAATGCAGAAGTCCAGTTATAGTGCAGACAAATGTGTGGTATAATGGCTAGACAGAACTTAAAAATGAAGAAACGTGTGGTGGTTGAACTCAAACACTGACGCCCCTCCCCACCCCCTTACCACCACCATCTTTAGTTCCTCAGTACTGGGGTACTAAACCTTACTTGGGTAGTGTTCACATGAGTAAGCAGAGTTCTTCAAGTTACCTTACACAGGTTCCATTTACTTGATCTAAACCTTGGGCCGGTCACTAACTTTTACAATTTCCTTTTCTTGTCTTTAAAATCATCACCAGGACTGGGCACGGTGGCTCATGCCTGTAATCCCAGCACTTTGGGAGGCTGAGGCCGGCGGATCACCTGAAGTCAGGAGCTCGAGACCAGCCTGGCCAACATGGTGAAACCCCATCTCTACTAAAAATACAAAATTAGCCAGGCGTGATGGCGCACACCTGTAATCCCAGCTACTCCGGAGGCTGAGTCAGGAGGATCACTTGAACCCAGGAGGCGGAGGTTGCAGTGAGCCGAGATGGCACCACTGCACTCCAGCCTGGGCAACAACAGCAAAATTCCGCCTCAAAAAATAATAATAGAATAAAATCATCACCAATAGTGGTGATTATATAGAAGGTGGGAAGGGTTAAGTGAGAAAGTATGTAATGTACTTGGCATGGTGCCTGGCATGTGGCACAGTAGGGATATATGTGAATTGGCTGTGTCAAGATCAATTAAAAACACAAAGATGAGTCTCTAAATCATTTTATTTGGGAAAACAGAATTGCAGTTCAGGGCATACACACAGACTGGGGTGGTCTTCAGAAGAACAAAGAGATGGTTGGAGGTTTCATTAGAGAAATGTTATGTATTGCCTTGAAAGATAGCTCATTGACCCTAAGCAAAGTTTTTAGGAGCAGGCAAGCTCTAATTTATGAGAGTAGGTGGTAAGTAAAACCAGTCTTAGAGTTTCAGCAGCTACTAGGTAAAACTGGTCTTCAGGTTATATAGCAGGTCACTTTGGCAGCTGGCTTTCAATATAATTCCTGGGCAGGCACTTTGTGCCCCAACTGCTTTCTCTTCTCCCTCATTTCTGGACTCTAATTTATCTGGGTATGACAAGATAATTCCAATTCATATAATCAGTTTTCAAGGCTGCTATTCACTGAATGGTGACAGCAATATGGGTGCCTTCAACTGCCCTTCATTCTGTTTTTTGATGAGCTGATAACAGAATACGTGGAAGCTTCCCTAAGAGATAACACCCTGAGACTTTGGTCAACTCTGCAGCCAGAATGAATCTAAAAATATCCCTCCTCTGCACAAAATCCTTCAGTGGCTCCCCATTTCTCTCAAAGGAAAAACTGAAGTACTCAACAACAGCTTAACAACACTTTTCATGGTCTATCTCCTCTTACCTCAATCTCAGCTACTATGAGTGACTGCTTTGCCTTAGGACCTTCTCACATTCCATCTGCCTGAAACACGTTAACTTCTGCTTGCCGCATGGGCCACTCGCTCACCTCAGTCATGATCAAATGTTCCCTCCCTGAGGCTACTCTCCCCACCCCACCTAAAATTGCAACACTTTACTTGAATCCCAATCCCCTGTATGCAGTTCTGCTTTTTCCTTCTTCCACAGCACTGATCCTTTTTTTTTTTTTTTTTTTTTTTTTGAGACAGTTTTACTCTTGTTGCCCAAGCTGGAATGCAAAATGGTGCGACCTCAGCTCACTGCAACCTTCACCTCCCAGGTTCAAGCGATTCTCCTGCCTCAGCCTCTGGAGTAGCTGGGATTACAGGCACCCACCACCGCACCCGGCTAATTTTTTGTATTTTTAGTAGAGATGGGGTTTCACCATGTTAGCCAGGCTGGTCTCGAACTCCTGACCTCAGGTGATCCACCCGTCTCAGCGTCCCAAAGTGCTGGCATCACAGGCGTGAGCCACAGTGCCTGGCTAGCACTGATGCACTGATCACTTTTTAACACACTACATCATTGACTTACTTATTTTAGGTTTTTTTGCTTGTTTGTTTTGTTTTTTTTGCACGGAGTCTCGCTCTATTGCCCAGGCTGGATTGCAGTGGCACGATCTCAGCTCATGCAAACTCCACCTCCCGGGTTCACGCCATTCTCCTGTCTCAGCCTCCCGAGTAGCTGGGACTACAGGCGCCCGCCACCTCGCCCGGCTAGTTTTTTGTATTTTTTTAGTAGAGACGGGGTTTCACCGTGTTAGCCAGGATGGTCTCGATCTTCTGACCTCGTGATCCGCCAGCCTCAGCCTCCCAAAGTGTTGGGATTACAGGCGTGAGCCACCGCGCCTGGCTTATTTTAGTTTTTATTGGATCTGTCCTCCCACCAGAATGTCAGTTTCACAAGGTTAGGGATCTTTGCTTTGGTAGCCGATGTATCCTGAGTCCATGGAACAGCACCTGGCACACAGTAAGTGCTTAATATAGACTTCTAAACAAATGAAATGGGTTACCACGTGGCCATTTGTTCTTACAGTTGCATATTTGAGTTGTGAACTGTTAGCATTATTAGTCACTGAACTCTTAGCATGACACAGATTATAGAATGGAGTTGGCAGGCAATAAAATTTTTGTGGGATTTAATTGAAATAAGAATTGTAAAAGTCACAGGTGTACTTCACTGTAGCAGCCATCGCTCCTTTCTGACTTGTAATATTTCTGCCCTCTAGTGGTTAGCCTTTTTTGCTAAATTTTTTTTTTTTTAATTACACTGTACTGCTAGTTACAGAATCAAATCTCAAGGTTGAAAGGGACTTAAAGGTCAGCCAGTCTCATTAAATGTGGCGCAGAGAGCTAAGCTTCAGGGCATAAAAACAGCCACATAGCTTTAGAAGTGGCATCCTATCTTTCAGCTTCTAAATTTACTTTGGCAGAATAGTAATTGTCACATACCACTGGCCTCGATCCTTGCGCCTCGTTTTCTAGAGATAAGGAAATGAAGATGGAGTGAGGTTATGGCTGTAGGGCAACTGTCTTCATGTTGAGGAGCCATTAAAGTGAACGTAGTAAAAATCCCATCACAGCATAATTGGCGAACATGAGAACTGTAAGAACATTCAGATAGTTCATGGGTTAAACCACATCTCCAAAACAGCTGAAGAGAGACAAATCTGGATGGTCTTGAACACTCATTTCCTCCTTCATTTTGGTAATTTGGCAGAAAACTGGCTCAGCAGGTCCGTGTTAGTCAAATAGGCAGAACCACCTCATCGCTATAGATATTTACAATATTAAGGGCATGGAGATCAGTCTTATTGGAATGTTGGTCACAGTGCATGTAAACCTCTATGCCTGGCCTCAGCTGAGGGATAATTCGATTCCAGGGATGGCATGCACTCTACTACTTTCTGCTTGTATGTTTTTCCTCTAATAAACCCAAACTTATACCTGTATCACTTAACACAGTGGTGTGTTTTCATGGCCCTTTCTGAGCATGCATAACTGTACCCCAGAAATGTCCTGTTACAGAGCGGAAACATTGGTTCATCTGTCAAAACGGGTGGCATATGTCTTTATGTGATTATAGACTTCCAATACTGTCCTGGTATATAGAAACCTCTGGTTACAGCCATAGGTTTCCTAGTGCGTATGGGGTCATTTAACAAATAATGATTCCATTAACCACTGATAATTGTCTGACCTTGGCCCTGTCTTCTCCTTTGCATGAATCTTTGATAGTTCTAGTGTCAAAACAGCAGGTACAGTCAGCAGGGTAGAAAAACAAACTCTATTTTCAGCGAAACTAGAAAACAATATATCAAGTAGGTGAAGAAGTTTCCGAAAGCAGTGGAAACCAACAGGACACGTGTAGGAAAAGGCAGAGAGGGAAAGAGATCCAAAGCTGCACATCTCAGAAATAGCCAGCAAAACACACACTTCTCAAAGGTGAGGGATTTACCTTGAGAAGCAATATATATTTCTTTTGTGTGCAGTCTTGGGAATAGAACAACCAGGCTGGTGACGAGGGCATCTCACAACCAAGTTAGATTCTGTGATGCAAAAAACAGGCCACTCTCCTGAAGATAACAGTGATAAAATCTGGACGACATATAAAAAGCAAATACTTGCAGGTGTTTTAGTATAACTGAGAGCAGCTGGATTCTTGTGGAATGTTGAGCTTTGGGAGAATGGAACAGCACCAGGTAAGTTTCCCATTTTCAAAGCCACTGGAGGGCTCTCCCTTTGGCCCTGGGGGTGTGGTGGTTGTTTGCAGGGGCTGTGCCTGAAGCTTGGACCTGCAGTCTGGGGTGTCTGTACACATGCATGGGAGCTCCCAGTCATGGAGTCGGAGGCAAGAGGAGAAGGAGGGCGATGGAACTGGTAGAAAGTGGACAGGTTCCAAGTGTTCCCTCCTCTTCTGTATTGTGGAATAGTATGTGTAGAATTGGTATTGTCTCTTCCTTGAATGTTTGGTCGAGTACACCAATGAAACTATCTGGGTCTAGAGTTTTCTTTGTGAGAAGGTGTTAAACTACACATGCAATTTCTTCAATAGATAGAGGTCAGGAGATATGTTTCTTCTTTATTAAGATTTGGTAGTTTAGGGCTGGGCACAGTGGCTTACGCCTGTAATCCCAGCACTTTGGGAGGCCGAGGCGGTTGGATCACTTGAGATCAGGAGTTCAAGACCAGCCTGGCTAACATGGTGAAACCCCGTCTATACTAAAAATTAAAAAAAAAAAAAAAAAATTTGGCCGGGCATGGTGGCTCACGCCTGTAAACTTTGGGAGGCAATGGGGGTGGTATCACGAGTCAGGAGATCGAGACATCCTGGCTAACATGGTGAAACCCTGTCTATACTAAAAACTAGGCCGGACGTGGCGGAGGCGCCTGGTATCCCAGCTACTCGGGAGCTGAGGTAGGAGATGCGTAAACCCGGGAGGCGGAGCTTGCAGTGAGCGAGATCGAGCCAGCGAACTCTCAGCCCTGGTTGAGAGTAGCAAGACTTCGTGCTCAAAACAGAAAAAAAATTGTCCAGGACGCTGCAGGTTGCCTAATCCAGCTACTCATACTGAGGTGGGAGAATCGTTGAACCTGGGAGACGAGAGCGTTGAAGTGGCGAGGATTGCACCATTGCCACTCAGCTGGGTGCAACAACAAACTCATCATCAAAAAAAAAAAAAGAAAGCAGTCGCGCCGGATGAGTCACGCCTGCTATTCGCATGCACTTGGGAGGCAGGTGGGCGATTTCACAGGCTCAGGAGATATGCGTCCTGCTAACATGGTGGACCCTCGTTCTACAAAATACAAAATTAGCCAGTGTGGTGGCAGGCACCTGGAGTCGCAGCTACTCGAAGGCTGAGGCAGGAGAAGTGCGTGACCCAGGATGCGGAGCTTGCAGGGAGCTGGAGATCACATCCACTGCAGCTCAGCCTGGTGCACAGCGGCGAGACTCCTTGTCTCAAAAAAAAAGCAAAAAGGATTTTGGGTAGTTTAGGTCTCTGAAGAAATTTTCTATTTCACTTAAGTTTTAAATGTATTGCGTTAAATTCAGGAACACAATACATTGTTATTAACTTTAGTCACCATTATGGACAGTAGAACTCCTAAACTTATTCCTGCTGTTTAAAATTTTTTACCTTTTGACCACCATCTCTCCAACACCTACCCACCCCAGCCCCTGATACCCTCCATTCTGCTCACTGCTTCTATTAGTTCAATGTTTTAAGATTCCACATATAAATGAGATCATGCAGTATTTCTTTCTGGGCCTGGCTTATTTCACTCAACATAGTAAGTCCTCCAGGTTTATCCATGTTACTGCAAATGGCAGGATTTCCTTCTTTATAAAGGCTGTACATATATGGACTACATTTTCTTTACCCATGATTGGGATATTTCTCACACTGTGAGCTTAGGAAAACTTCATTCCTAAACAGTGGTTGGGATTCTGCCTCCACCAACTGACAGTAGGTGTTTATCCATTAATCTGTTGCTGGACATTTGAGTTGTTTCATACATTGGCTATTGTAATTAATGCTGCCATGGAGATAGGAGTGCAAACAGCTCTTCAGCATACTGGTTTCAATTTCTGTGGATATATATATATGGTATTCTGTGGATACCCAGTAGTGGATTGCTGGGTCATATGATAGTAGAAAAAATTTTAAGAAGTAATGTGCCCAAGTAACAATGCATTTGATAAGGGCAACCCAGGTAAGACATAAGAAATGTCATAGAAGTTAAGGTACTCCCTGGAGTGCTTAAAGAAGGCGCTATATAGGAAATAGCATTTGAGCTGAGCAGTGAATAATTTTTGTAGAAAAGAGTGCCTTTTCAACACAAGAAAGAGCAATCAGTAAACTACAGAGGCAGGAAATGACAGTGTGTATGTGGATGATGGGAGCCGGCCTGGCAGCTGTGTTGGGGTCATGAGAGATCAGGCTTGGAGCTGGCAGGGTAGGTTGCGGGAGGCCCACGGAGCGTGGGCCAAGCACAGGCTGTGGAGAGATGACTCAGAGCAGAGAGAGCTTTTGAATGATGGATCTCCATGACCTGTAAAAGGGAGAGGCTTGGAGGCAGGAGGGCCTCTCTCGAGGTGCTAAAAGCTCTTGCAGAGGGAAGGAGGGATTGGTTTGAGCCACTGAGAGGACGTGAAAAAAAGAGAGGTCACAGCTACTGCTGGACGTAAGTCTCTGGGATACAGGGATACAGAAAACCAGAATGAGAAAGTCAGAGAAGAGTAGCTTTGAGAATTGGCCGTGTTCAGAAGCCTGTTTGAGGTAACATAGAGCAACATTTGATGTCCGGGCACAGTGGTGCATCCCAGCATGCTTTGGGAGGCCAAGGCAGGAGGATCACTTGAAGCCAGGAATTTGAGATCAGCCTGAACAACAGAGTGAGACTCTGTCTCTACCAATAAAAAAATTAACTGGGTGTGGTAGTTGCATGACTGTAGTCCCAGCTACTTGGGAGGCTAAGGCAGGAGGATTGCTTGAGCCCAGGAGTTCCAGGTTACAGTGAGCTATGATTTTGCCACTACACTTCAGCCTGGGTGACAAAGCAAGACTGTCTCTAAAATAATAATAGAATATTTTTAAAATTGTAGAAAATATTCCATGAAAATGTCCAGAAACAGTTATAGATTATAAAAATGCAGTGCTATTATGTTAAAGTCACTGTGAAAAATGAATTTGCGGATATTCAATGAAATCCTAAACAAAGTCCATACAGGTTGAGCACCCCTAATCTGGAAATTGGAAATCTGAAATGCTAGAAAATCCAAAACTTTTTCAGCACTGACATGATGTCACCAGTGGAAAATATTACACCTGACCTCATGCAATGGGTTGCAGTCAAAACATAGCCAAAACTTTGTTTAATGCAAAAATTTATTTAAAATATTGCATAAAATTACCTTCGAGCTATGTGGACAAGGTATGTATGAAACATAAATGAATTTCATGTTTAGACTTGGGTCCCATCCCCAAGATACCTCAATGTGTATATGCAAGTATTCCAAAATCTTTAAAAATCCAAAATCCAAGACACATCTTGTCGCAAGCATTTTAAATACGGGATACCCAACCTGTATTGCCAACTCCCTCCATATGTGGTTACATTTTGCTGGTCTTATGGCAGAAACTCGGCTTGGTGTAATTCTTAATGGTAGCAGCAGAGGGCAGCAAGCAGTAGACGGTTGGGATCTTCCTCACACCGAGTTAAGGGAAACTTCATTCCTCAGTGAGAATTGGGATTCTACCTCCACCCACTGACGGTAGATGTTTCCAGATGCTGGGGAGGAGATGACTGGCCCTGGCTTGCCAAGTAAACCGCAGATTCATCTACACCTTCCAGATGGAAATTCTGAGCAAAGCAACAGGGATCTCTTTATTCCACCAAGCAAAAAGAATAATAATAGGCCTGGCACGGTGGCTCACGCCTGTAATCCTAGCGCTTTGGGAGGCCAAGGCAGGCAGATTGCCTGAGCTCAGGAGTTCAAGACCAACCTGGGCAACACGGTGAAACCCCTCTCTACTAAAAATGCAAAAAATTAACCGGCTGTGAGGGGTGTGCCTGTAATCCCAGCTGCTCCAGAGGCTGAGGCAGGAGAATTGCTTGAACCTGGGAGGCGAAGCACTTGAACACGCCAGTCTGGGTGACAGATTGAGACTTGTCTCCAAAAAAAAAAAAGAAAAGAATAGTTCAAGGTATTGAGTGCCTATTCTTCTAAGAGCTGCATGCATGCTATGCCATTTAATTGTCTTAACAACACTAAGAAGCTGGCATTATTATTACCATCCACATTTTATTGTAAATAAGTTTAAGTGGAAGCAACTTATAGATGGTGGATATCTGGCTCCTGAGTCCATTGGTTTAATTAACCCTTCCACTGTATTACCTGTCTACAAAGTGTTATTCGAGTGTGTGTACGTGCACACATGCTCTCTGGTGCACACAGAGTTTTTGTTAGCTTATTTAGGTTTTGCAGAAAGGTGAAGAACTTATGCGTGTTTTCATCTCTTTTTTTTTTTTTGAGACAGAGTCTTGCTCTGTCGCCCAGGCTGGAGTGCAATGGCGCAATCTTGGCTCACTGCAAGCTCCGCCTCCTGGGTTCACACCATTTTCCTGCCTCAGCCTCCCAAGTAGCTGGGATTACAGGCACCCTCCACCATGCCCAGCTAATTTTTGTATTTTTAGTAGAGATGGAGTTTCACCGTGTTGGCCAGGCTGGTCTTGAACTCCTGACCTCAGGTGATCCACCCACCTCGCCTCTCAAAGTGCTGGGATTACAGGCATGAGCCTCTGTGCCCAGTCTTCATCTCTTCTTTTAAACCAAAACACTGTAAGGCATTAACAACATACTTTGCTGGAGCAGTGCTATTTCAAGTGTGTTCCCCTCTCTGGTGCTGTCCATGAGCTGTTGCTCAGGGGCCTGTTAGGTAAGCACAGAAATTGAGAGAATTTAGATACTTTGATAGCAATGTGACAGAGTCATTTTATGTCTGTTGAATCTCATAATAAAAATTGTGGGCTTGTGTTTTACCTGTCTTTTCATTTGGTTTTCTAGTAATTTGAGGCTAGTTGCTTGCCCACAGGATTGCTTGAGAAGCACTGCAGTTGAGTTTATAACACACATGTAAAAGTCTAGAGGATTTTAGCTAGTTCCTTTCACAGGGGAAATGAAACCCAGCACAATTATTAAGACAGGGAGGAGTTGCTCCTCTAAATCCTCCAACAGCTTCACTGATTGTCGAGATTAAAATACAATAAAGGGGAGAAAGTGGCAGTGAGGGAGGAATGGGAGAAGAGGAACTCAAGGGACAGTCTTGACAACTCTTGCAGGAGGACTTGGGCCACGTCACTGCGATGAGTACAGGAAAAGCACAAAATTAAAAAGAAGCAAATGGAATAAGGAATACTTTTTCTAAAAAGAAAACCAAAACAAAACCCTGCTCTTAGATATGACTGCTGCACCTTTTGCATATACATTTGATATAGCAAATTATCCTGAAGTCCATGTACTAGGCTAGGCTTCCACATTCATTGATTCCATTCACTTATATCAATCGATACTTGATTTTCAACAAGCTGCAAGTCAGAAGTCATCATTAAGGGTGGGGTGAGGTGGCTCACACATGCAATCCCAGCATTTTGGGAAGCCAAGGCAGGCAGATTACTTGAGCTCGGGAGTTCAAGACAAGCCTGGGCACATAGTGAAACCCAGTCTCTACAAAGATTACAAAAAAAATTGACTGGGCATGGTGGCACACACCTGTGGTCCCAGCTACTCAGGAAGCTGAGATGGGAGGATTGCTTGAGCCCAGGAGGCCAAGGCTGCAATGAGCTGTGATTGTGCCACTGCACTCCAACTTGGGCAACAGAGTGAGACCCTGTCTCAAAAAAAAAAAAAAGTCGCCATTTAGGAATAAGAAAAAAGTTCTTTTAGGAGAAGTAGCATGTCTTAGGGAAAAACAAAAATCAAAACAATAAAGGAACTTGTCACGGCAAATGTAAAATTTTAAAATGGGAGGGAGAGTTTGTTAGAGTAAAGGAGTCAGGGGAAGCAGCATTGTTTTTTCGCTTGCAGGCACTTTCTTTCTCTGAAGATGTAAACTGAAAAATGACTGGCTCGGTTTAGACTCAAGAGTACTTGCTTAGCAGTGCGCAAAGATAAAGGAGATGTCCAACTATATAATATGATTTGCCAGGCAGTCTTCCCCAGTTGCCCCCAAATCTTTCTTCCCTGCCCCTCCTCTGTATTTAATACCATTTCCTTGGCTTAAGGCTCTCTTCACTATTAAAAAGCCAAAGAATCCTGGAAGGATTAATACATTTAACCAAATGGATCATTTGGTATGAGTTTACCAGATCCTCTCCAGAGAGCTTGATTTGATAAGAGGGATAGAGGGGGCTGGAGGGGGCTCCAGGCATTCCTTCTTCAGCAAACATTTGAGTCCCTACATGCCAAGCACTGGGAGCTCACGCCCCTACCCTCAAGGAGCTTGTAATCTACTGAAAGAGACGTGAGTGAATCCAGAAAACCATGCAGAGATCCAATGCTTTAATGTACACAGTAGGTGGTTACATAAGGGTTAGAGAAGAATGCATTCAGACTGTGAGAGGTAGTAGAAAATGAGAAAGAATTAACTTGCTAATGCATACATGGAGGATTTCAGAGCAATGGGAAGCAGTTGTTCAGATAATGCCAGGAGGTGGCACAACTGGAATAAAAATAGGACCCTGAGACCCTGCACACCATCCAGTCTTGGGGGTATGGACACGAAGCCCGGGATGATGTCAGGCTGTTCTGATTTGGCTTCCATTGGAGCCTATTAAGACTGATTAAGGACTGTTTACTTTGGAAAATCACATTTTGACTTCCATCCCTTCACATTTCAGCTCAAAACCAATGTTTAATTCAAGTTCAAGTCAGATTTAGCTCCCTCCAAATTAGTCATTGTCATTTTCATGACATAAAACTGCATTTTGGCAACAGGGCACAGACATATTCCAGCTCCTCAAAGTGCTAGTTAAGTAAAATACTGAACTTCTCAATGCCTCATTTGTCTCTTCTGTAGAATGGGCATATCGGCACTATTTGCCTCACAAGGTTATCATGAGGATTAAAATAAATAAACACATAAAGCACCTATGATTACTTTGATTGCTAATCCACATCCAAAGATTTGATGACCTGAGGGGCTGTTGGGGGTGGGAAGGCCTCTTCTCTCACTGTGCATAAGAGGGGCTGGGATGAGAAGGTTGAAAGGAAGAAGTAGCTAGCATGTGAACACCTGAATGGTTCTGCAGAGAGAGCTTGGAGCCACTGACAGAAGGATGGAACAAAGGTGCTCCCAGATCAGAAGCAGGTACTTGAGAAGAGGCTTCAGTAGAAACACAAGCTTTTAATAGGAAGAGAAAGTAACTTTCTTCAGGTACGTAGGAAGCTGGCAGAAGGTGTGGCCACGGGACACCATCCTCTGTTGAGGATGCACAGCTAGATCTTCAATATTCACTTAATGTTTCTTGAGCTCCCACTACGTTCCAGGGGCTTTTCTGAGTGCTTGGGTATGTCCAAATGCATACATAAAAAACATCCCTGCCCTGTGGAGGATAGGGATATATAGTCTAGAGGGGCAAACAGGCAACGAACAATGGATGTAATAAATAAGGACATTTATTTTTCAGAAAGGAAAGAGTTGATCAGGGAAATGCTGATTCGGTATTTGGGGGTGAGGTTGCATGTCTATTTATTTCAGGAATGACAAGGGGACCAGTATTGAACTGGAGCCACAGAAGGAGAGAGTAGATGTGTAGTGGCAGAAAGGTGACAGGGTGAGAGACAGAAGTTAGATCACTTTGGTCACTGCAAGCACTTTGGCCTTTTCTTTAAGTGAAATGTGGAGTTTTGAGCAGAGAATTGATATAATATGACTCATATTTTCAAAGAACTGCGTTTGTTGCTATGTTGAAAATAGATGCCAGGGCATATGGAGAGAAACAGAGACAGAGAGCTATTCCTGCAATTCAAGCAAGGGATGATTACGATGACCAGGACCAGGGGACAGCAGTGGGTGGAGTGACAAGTTGTGGGATTATATATATATGTTTAAGGTAGAGCCAATAGGTGTTCCCCACAAGTTACAGGTGGGATGTGAGAGAAGATAGGAGTCAACTGTGACCTTTTTTATCGAACCTAAGCAGCCGGAAGAATGGCGAAAGTTGTACATAGAACAGGCTTAGACTTGGTGCTTCTGAGATTATAGGATATCCAGTAGAAGGGTCAAGTAGATGGCTGGTCCCAACTCTGGAGTACACCAGTTATCAATTAACTACCTCTCAGCTCCAGATCCACCTTTCATTATCTGCTCTGTGAAAATGGAGCTGGGCCATGTAATAGCTTGACTTTGTCCTCTGGCATGATGTGAAAGTTTCTCAGCAGAGTGCACTGGAGGGATGCTGCAGGAGGAAAGGATTATCTTCCAATCCTGGTGAATGCTTCGTGCAGGCCCCTGCCATGTGCATAGATTGTGCAGCCCCCAAGTCCTGGTACCTGGCAGCTGGCAGCATAAGACACCTCTTATGGATGGCTTCCCTCCATACCTTTGCAGCAAGTTCCAAAGCACAGCACCAATCAGCAGACTTTACAGTAAGTTCCAAGATGCAGCACCAGCCAGCAGGCAGCTCCCCCAGCAACAGAGAGGGCCGATTCTCAGTACCATCAGTGTAGCAGCTCAGCAAACTTTTCCACCTTCCCATGAGCCACAGCTGCACCCCTTCCAGTAAGGTCTGGATTTCAGCCCTGGAGTATGAGTGGAGGTCCTCCTCTTCCAGATTTGTTCTGTTCTTGAACACTCTATCTCAGCCTTATGGATGGTAGAAGCTCCCTTTATCTGCTATTTATGTATCCTTTGGCATTTTCTTTACCAATTGCTAGCCCGTCATCCATTACTCCAGTCCCTGATTATACTAAACTGTTCCTGTGCAAACTACTCTGTGGCTTTTGCCTCCTGAGTGGACCCTGGCTGATATCTGGGGTTCAGCAGAGAGCTTCAGGCAGAATGTATATCCTTGGGAACTGTCAGCAAATAAAGGCACATAGAACCATGAGATCACTAATGGAGTGGACAGATGGAGGAGGAGAAAAAATAGACCCCAACATTAAAAGACCAGGGAGAAAAAGAGGAATCGGCATAAATGACAGGGAAGGAGCAACAGTAAGGCAGGAGAAAAATCAAGAGATTTTTCTGGCAACCAAGTTTAAAAAGTGTATCAGGGAGGGAGTGAGCCACCATGTCAAAGTCTGCTGATACATCAAGTAAAAGTTCTGAGAGATGACCATGGGACGTTATTGTGACCTAGACAAGGTCAGTGAGGAAGAAGACTGATGGAGGTATTTTTAAGAGAGAATGGAAGGGGAAGAATTGAGACAGAGACCTTCAGAAATTCTTTTGAGAAGCTTTGTTGCAAAGAAAAGCAAATAAATGGTGGTAGCCAGATGTGGGGGATAAGGAGGTGGTGCCAAGAGAAAGAAGCTGCACGTTTCTGAGATTACGAAAACGATCTGGTAGCGAAGGAATCATTGCTGATATGGCAAGAAGGGGGAGAAATGCTGGAGCCTTATTTTTGAGTAGAGGATTGTTGGTCTAGAATCAGGAGTGCAAGTGAAGGGATAATACACAGGGCCTTCGAGGTCTGCCCAAGGGCCAGATTGAAACAACCAAAGAAAAAGTTGGGCTTACCCAAAAGTGGAGACAGCCTAGACAAAAGGAAGTGTGACTTGGGAATGGAGCAGAATTGCCAGGAAGCCATGCCCTCCAAGCCAACTACAGCTACTGACAAGGCAGCTTAGCCAAGCAGAGCATGCCCCGTGAGTGCCCGTCTTCATGCTTTGATGAACAGGGAGAGAGTGAGACCTAGAGAGTGGAGACCTGGAGAATGAGTACAACCTCCAGAGCAGATCACTGGGAATGAATCACAACTCTGCTTTCACATGCTCTATGACAAAGGATCAAAACAAAACAAAACAAAACAAAACAAGAACTGGATTTCTTTCTATTTCACTTATAAAGAATGATCTTGATAATTATTACATATGTACCACAGGCTGTTGTGAGGATTAAATGAGTTAAGTATCTAAAACACGTAGAACAGTAGCTGAAACTATATAAATAATGAGCACTAGATCATACCAGTTAGTATTTTTAATGTTACTTTTCCCTTAGTTTTAGTTTCCTTTTTCTTTGTTTTTTGTTTGTTTTCTGTTTTTTGTTTTTGAGATGGAGTCTTGCCTTATTGCTCAGGCTGGAGTGCAGTGGCACAATGTTGGCTCACTGCAACCTCTGCTTCCCGGGTTCAAGCAATTCTCCTGCCTCAGCCTCCTGAGTAGGTGGGATTACAGGTGTGCGCCACAATACCTGGTTAATTTTTGTATTTTTAGTGGAGATGGGGTTTCACCATGTTGGCCAGGCTGGTCTCGAACTCCTGACCTCAAGTGACCCACCCACCTTGGTCTCCCAAAGTGCTGGGATTACAGGCATGAGCCACTGCACTCGTCCTAGTTTCCTTTTTCAAAAATGTCTTATTTGAGTTAAGAAAAAAAATTTTAAGGGGGATATATCCATTTCTATACTAGGATAGCTGAAGTTGGGTCTTTAGGGAGCCATCTAAATGGAAAGTCAAGTATGGTAGCAACTGAGAACGTGGAAGTTTAGGTCAAAGTGGCCCAGTGTAGGGAAACCTCTTGTGGGTATAATAGGGTGACATGGTTTGGATCTGTGTCCCCACCCAAATCTCATATCGAATTGTAACCTCCAGTGTTGGGGGTGGGGCCTGGTGGGAGGTGACTGGATCATGGAGGCAGTTTCTCATGAATGGGTTACACCATCCCCTCGATGCTGTTCTCATGATAGTGAGTGAGTGAGTTATCGTGAGATCTGGCTGTTTAAAAGCAGGTAGCACTTCCCCCCTACCTCTCTTCCTCCTACCCCGGGGCTTGTGAAGTGCCTTGCTCCCACTTTGCCTTCCTCCATGGGTAAAGGCTTCCTGAGGTCTCCCCAGAAGCAGATGCCCCTATGCCTCCTGTACAGCCTGCAGAACCGTGAGCCAAGTCACCCTCTTTTCTCGGCCTCCCGTGCAGGTTTCTGTGACCATGAGACTAAGTCTTGGTCAAAGGATGGGAAAGGGATGTTTTACATGAAACTTTGGGGTCATACTCTTCAAGGGAAGGGACCCTCCCTTCCCCTTTTTCCTGATGGCTGGAATACAATCACAGGGGTGAGCCATTCAGAACCATCTAGACAAAGACAACTCCATAGGAAAAATGGGACAACCAGATAGATAAGTCCAGCCCTGGGCAGCTCGTCAGAACAGCCGCCATTTGAGCTTCCCCTGCTGCATGAGGGAGAAGGGGACCTGTATCTTGATGAAGCTTCTGTTACTTTGAGACTCTGTTTTATGCAACCAAACTTATATCCAAAAGAATATCGATTTCCATAAAAATATGCCTGCAGGACCACTTCTTTGAATGCCATGAAACCCCTAGAACAGAGATGTGAGCAGATGTAAAGATGCCAATCTTACATTCGTAGGAAAGTGCAGCTGCAGAGGGCAGAGAGCCCAGCTCTTTGCCAATTAAGAAAAACAGACTTCATGAGATGCCCTGCTCCCACAATCCTGGGCACCTTTGGCCTTCCGGTCCTGTTTACATTCATTCTTGATCTCTCCCTTCTTCATTGAGAAATGTATGTTTTCTTCATTGTTCTACTCATGCCGAAGTTATCTTGCCGCCATGCCACCTTCAAAATGCCTGCAACACAATCTAATTCCTTGGTTCTTTGTTTGTTTGTTTGTTTGAGACAGAGTCTCACTCTGTCCACTGGCTGGAGTGCAGTGGCACGATTTCAGCTCACTGCAACCTCCACTTCCAGAGTTCAAGCGATTCTCCTGCCTCAGCCTCCCTAGTAGCTGGGACTACAGGCGTGTGTCACCATGCCCAGCTAATTTTTTGTATTTTCAGTAGAGACTGGGTTTCACCACGTTGGCCAGAATGGTCTCGATCTCTTGACCTCATGATCTGCCCGCCTTGGCCTCCCAAAGTGCTGGGATTACAGGCGTGAGCCACCGCGCCCAGCCATTCCTCAGTTCTTATAATTGACTCAATTATCCTGAGTTTAAATCAGAGGAAACAACTCTGGTCTCCTGAAAAACTTTCAACTCATTTCCTCCTCTGCATCTTCTCACTATTCTGGATTGGATTCCTGTGGGGTGTATTTCCCAGAAGGGCCCCAAAATTATTTCCGAAACCAACAGACATTTTTTTCCTAATACACCTTCAACCTGTCTTCCTCTCCCCACAAACATGTATTAGGCTCTTATTTATTCTCTTCCAGGGATCATACCAGGTTCTAACCTAGACAGACACCTGCCCCTGCAAGTGCGAAGCATGAATGATCATGGGAAAAACTCTTTCTTCATAGGATGGAATCAGAATTTCAACACAATATAAAGAATTAAAGTCTAATTTCAAACAGGTAGTTGGCAGGTATCCATCAAGGAAAACTAATTTAGCACTTAGAACATTTCTGGAAATCTACATGCTAGGGTACTAGCATGTACTCTTCATCCTCAAACATTCATTTATTTCCTTTCATTAGCACCGTTACAGACCTCAAGTAAGTTTAATAGGAAGCCAAACTGACTTGATTAATTATTTTAAACAAACAATACAAAATTGCAGTTTGCATGTTGGAGATCCCAAAGAGGCTTCTTTCCTTTGGATCACTGGAGTAATTTTTCCTTGGTTGTAGTCGCTCAGGTACTGCATGGAGCTCCATGTTTCTTGGCCCTTTGCCTCATCACCAGGACAGCGGGAAACTCTCGACATTGATTAGATGAGTGATGTTATAAGAAAAAGGTAGGATTGTGTCAGAATTCACTGGCATTTCATGGTGGAATCTGGCTTCCTGTTGAGATGTGGATTTAGACACCTCCTCTATCATTTGCCGTCTGTGCTACTCTTAGTAAGTTAGTTAACCTTTCTGAGCTTTGAATTTGAAAACAAAAAAAACAAAAGTGGGGGCTGGGGGGGCATTAAACAATAGCTGCAATGGTGGTGAGGATTATATGAGGGGATGGTCACACTTCCCTGGCTGAATAGGGCGCTATCTCAGGCTGTCTCTGCATGAACCATGCTCTTGCCCACTTTTCCCCGCTTTGTAAACCAGCTCTCACGTGGATGCCACATTGAAGAGTCTGATAAATAAAGTATCACTCAGGCAACATTAATAAGCTGCTTTCTCCCGGGATATTTGTACTTTAGGCTGGATATGTCATTAATCAGTAGGGTGGAGTTTCAGGTATGAATGACAGAATGGAAGAGAGGAATATTGTGCTTGGGAAGTGCCAGAACCATTGAATCATACCAGCTGGACCAGTTTATTTCACTGTGATGCAGGTTCTACTCTTTGTAGAATTGTACAGTGAGGTTGACACCTAAGTAACTTTGAAAAGGGTGCCTTAGGATGCACGTATTATAAAACCAAAAGGATGGAGAAGCTGTCTTGAAGGTACTGTGTCTGCTCAGGATGTAACAATGGTTACAATTTAAAATTCCCCCTCAATTAGAAAAAAAAGTGAAACAAAGACCCAACCAAAAAATTAAACACTATACAAAAATCTCTTTAGTCATAATGGCTGTAGAAACTCTGAGAATTAGTGTGTGGCATCTGCATATCTGAACATTTCTCTATAGTCCTGGGAAACTTCCACATGGCGTGAGGGGACGACAGACCTGGGATCCAGAATATGCATAAATCTTGCCAGTAGCAAGGGAAGGATCTGGAAAAGAGAATAAAAGCCTCTCTTCTTGATCAGAACACACCTAATCCCCTGTGGATAAAAAGCATGACTGTCATTCTTGGCCAACTGCACTTGAGTCTCCCAAATTCAGGCTGGGAAAAGGACTAGACCGTGTACAGCCCAGTGCCTGTCGAAGCCCTTTCCTGCACCTGTCCTCCAGAGAAGGGATGGGTGTTCCCTGGTTACAGAAATGGAGTCCAGAGTGGGCAGAAGAATTGAAGCTGGGACACCAGCATGTGGAACCCATCCCTGCCTCTCCATGGTGACCTGGACCATGGGAAGGCTTGGCTGTGTCCTTTAGCCAAATTCCGGGGGTCCTTGTGTCGTTTTTTTTTTTTTTTTTTTCTTCTCTCTCTGTGAAGAGATTCCTAAAATTACAGTTTTACTTGACTTTTAACATAGTATTAAGGACACTCTATCAGTTTGAAACAACTTACCATCTTCTCTCAGTCTTCTAATTCCATTACTTCCTCATGTGGGGGTATAGGAGGGAGGGGAATACTAAACTATTTTGTTTTCAGGGAAGAAAGTGAATATGCAAAATTTTTGTTGTTGTTGTTATTTAATTTAAGCAACTGACTCAGGAAACACTTGACCTATTCAACTTCTCCTTCCTGGAACACTGGACTTGTTTTTCATAAGAGTCTTCGTGTTAGTAGGGTTGGATGGATGAGCTCCGTGAAGATAATCACAGGCTGATTATTGTAGTCTTTGCGGGGCCAAAAAGAAAAGCAAAGAGGAACTGGGCGCACTGGCTCATACGTGTAATCCCAGCACTTTGGGAGGCCGAGGTGGGCAGATCACTTGAGGTCAGGAGTTCGAGACCAGCCTGGCCAACATGGTGAAAAACCCATCTCTACTAAAAACACAAAATTAGCCCGGCATGATGGCGGGCACCTGTAATCCCAGCCACTCATGAGGCTGAGGCAGGAGAATCACTTGAACCTGGGAGGCGGAGGTTGCAGTGAGTCGAGTTTGCACCACTGCACTCCTACCTGGGCAATAGAGTGAGACTCTGCCTCAAAAAAAAAAAAAAAGGAAAATGAAGAGGAGTCAGGAGGAAGGGTGGTTAGCTAAGTGGCAGTGAAAGGATGAGAATGTCTGTGAACATGGTAGGTGGCAGTGGGGGGCACACTAAGCATGGGAGTCTCTCTCCTGAGCAGCGGCTGAGTGCCCATTGGAATATTCTAGGGCACGGAGCAGGAGTACAAACATACCACTGTCATGGCTTCCTTCTTGGCATCTGGGCGCTGAGGGCCAGTCTCTTTTAGACTTGGCCCATATTTGTAAATACTGGAAAAAAAAACACAAAATGGACTGGCTCACAATATTTTCTGCTCATCCTGAAGGATGAAAACTCAATATTAGCAATTCTATGCTGAAGACAAGTTCAGATCTTTCAGAAGCTCTTAGAACCAAAGATTTATTTTTTTCCTGGAAAAGACCTTAAGAGACTATCCAATAAATGTTAATATAATTCCTATTTTATAGAGGAAGCCACTGAGGCCTAGACAGATTAGATGATTTAATTTTTCCAAAGGCTTGCAGCCAGTGAGGGGTTGGGTTAGAAATCCAAGTCTCTCCTTGAACCTAGCAATGCTCTGTCCTACATTTTGTTACCTCTCTGGCTGACGAGTGATCATGATGAATTGCAAAAAATAGATTACTTCTGTGCTGGGAGGAGGTGGTGAGGAACAAATGGGTGGTTACTTGCAAGGCTGCCAAACTCTGCATGGAGAATCTTGTGGGTGGTTTTTTTTTTTTTTTTTTTTTTTTGAGACGGAGTTTTACTCTTGTAGCCCAGTCTGGAGTGCAATGGCATGATCTCAGCTCACTGCAACCTCTGCCTCCCAGGTTCAAGCAATTCCTCTGCCTCAGCCTCTAGAATGGCTTGGACTACAGGTGTGCACCACCACGCCCAGCTAATTTTTGCATTTTTAGTAGAGACGGGGTTTCACCATGTTGGCCTGGCTGGTCTCCAACTCCTGACCTCAGGTGATCCACCTGCCTCAGCTTCCCAAAGTGCTGAGATTATAGGCGTGAGCCACCGCACCTGACTGTGAGTGGTTCTTAAAGCCCTATCTGAACATTAGAATCACCTGAAGAACTATGACCAAGCAGATGAATTCAGTCAGAATCTCTGGGTGTGAGGTCAGGGTATCTAGACTTTATAAAAGCCCCCCAGGTGATTCTAAGATGCAGCCAGGGCTGAGAGCCTCTGTTCTAAAACTGTGACTCTTTATTTATTTTTTTTTAATTAGAGATGGGGGTCTCGATATGTTTACCAGGCTGGTCTCTAACTCCTGGCCTCAAGTGATCCTCCCATCTCAGCCTCCCAAAGCACCAGGATTACAGGCTGCAGCCACCTCACCCAGTCTAAAACTGTGATTCTTATAAGGCAGCAGTTTGCAACATTTTTGGCCTCAGGAATGGTTTTTGTGGAAGACAATTTTTCCATGCACCAGGGGTCAGGAGGCATGGTTTCCGGATGATTCAAGTGCGTTACACTTATTGTGCACTTTATTTCTATTATTATTACATTGTAATATATAATGAAATAATAATACAACTCACCGTAATGTGGAATCAGTAGGAGCCTGAGCTTGTTTTCCTGCAACTAGATGGTCCCATCTGGGGGTGATGGGAGACAGTGACAGATCATCAGGCATTAGATTCTCATAAAAAGTATGCACCCTAGATCCTTCACATGCACAGTTCACAATAGGGTTTGCATTCCTGTAAGAATATAATGCCAGTACCCATCCGTGGCCTGGAGGTTGCAGACCCCTGTGATAAGGGAAAGGTGGAGGGCAAACAAAGCCTCACCTAGAGATGTGGCCCCAGTGAGCATGCATTAGACTCAGCTGGGGGGCTTGCTGGATCCAGCCTCAGATTCGACACGTCTGTGGTGGGTCTGAGGATTTGCGTTTATAACAAGTTCCCTATGTGATGCTGATGCTGCTGAGTGGGGGCCATACTTTAAGAACGGTTGACCTAGGGTGAGGTGCCATACCACACCTGTCCAGTTCCCATCCTTAAAGATTGCTGTATCACTCAGGTGGCCTTGGGGTGCACAGGTGGGGAAGATGGTAGCTCTGATTGAGAATCCAAGTGAAACCGATTACAGAACACACAACTCTGGTGGTGGAGGGTGTGACATCTCTTAGGAGTCTCAGGGCAGGCAAAAGTTACCAGCTAGCAACCCAGAGCATGAAAACCAGAATGAGAAGCTGATATTTGTTTCCTGTGCTGAAAGTAGAGTTTCTTGAAATGCACACTAGAACTGGTTAATTTTTGGAAAACAGCCGTGCCATAAGAAGGCTATAAAGCAGCTATTTGGCACCAGGGCAAGCCAGCAACCAGGAGCAAGACCCTTATCTTAGGAAACCCAGTTGCCAGGAGCTCGGGGGTCTGTTTTGACCTCCACAGGGCTTATTCCCAACTCCCATATCTCACTATAGGGCAATTGCCAGGATTTCAACCATAGGATGGAGTCTGAGAACATCTGATCTCAGAGGGAAGGCAGCAGGAAAAGGAAAACACATTGAGAGTGGTGGCCCCCAGTTCTTCAAATAGAACAGCCAGGTCTCACCACTCCCTGGGTTCCACTTCTTAAAGATGAACCAGGCCTGACAGGCAAGGCCACCATAGCTGAAAGGAATGATGTTTGAGCAGGTAAAAACCCAACCAAAAGGACAGTTCCTGAATACGTGGACAGTGTTGGCAGTGCAGTGGGTGGCAGTGGTGCACAGTGAGAAGCTCCAGTGAAGCAGCTTACTATAGTGGCTGCTGTGTAGGAAGGAGAAAATGGAGAAGAATCTCGAATGAACCTATGAGATGAGGTCAGAGCTGCGCTTCACCACACCTAAGAAAACTTCCATGAAATGATGGAATGTTGGTATGTACAATGACCTGGGAGTAACCAGCCGGGGAAAGGAAAATCCTGAGTCTCCAATGGAGTCATCTCGCTGCCAGGACCCAACCGCTGAGCCTCGGACAGACCTTCGAGCCACACTGCATGAATGTGGAAAATATCAAGACAGATCCTTCCAGACATTCAAGTGATTCCTTAACAGGCAGATGCAAGAATTTTGTATACCACAGTAACCTGTCCGGGTCACAAAATCCTCTTTGTGAAGTGTCTGCCTGTAGCCAAGGCAGTACTTGCATGGACTTCCGTGACACAGAGTGCCCGAGGTGCTGGGAGAGCCTTCCTGTGGATTGAAGATTTGACAATGATGTCCTCAGACCAGCTTTTGTTCCCTCAGATCTGAACTGCTCCCAAGTCTGTGGATCAATGGAATGACACTAAGCGGCACAGATACATCACGTTACACAGAATTTCAGGGGATTTAACTTATCTGAACATATCACGTATGAAAAGACTTCTTCGGAGATCTGTAGCTGAGTCAAGGATGTGGAAATGCAAGGAAGGCTTTAGCAGGGACAGGGAGAGTAAGGTTTCCATGCAGACTTCTGCCACAGCAGATTCTTTGGGCTATTTGGGCCTGGGCTTGAATCGCTTCACAAGCTCTGGCCTAATTTCTACAGAGCTTTTCAACACGGAGGATGAAAGGCATTCCGGAGCTGAAAGGGATTCTGTCCTCCCGCAGTACTGGGGCTGTCGGTGGCACCAACAGCATAACAGCCGTCTGCCGACTCCTGACAGGCTTAGGAAGGAGCCTTTCATGCCACTACAGCTCCATGTTAGCAGCCGCCCGTGGAGAGGAGGGAATTGTTTCCATGAAGAAATACAACTCGTCTTTTTGCTTTTAATTTCTCTAGAATGAGTGGACTCAGAGTGGTGGCAAAAGAGGCAAAATGAGAGTAGGCGTCTCCAAAATGTCAGGCTGGTGACTGGACCAGGGGCAAGAGGAGCAATGCAGCTCAATTACCTGGGGAGCTTCAAAATGATTTTTTGTTTTTGTTCTTGTTTTTTTTAATTGTTGTAAAATGTATGTAACATAAAATTTACCATTTAACCATTTTATTTATTTGTATATTTTTGGAGATAGGGTCTCTCTCTGTTGCCCAGGCTAGAGTACAGGGGTGCAATCTCAGCTCATCAACCTCCACTTCCCAGGCTCAAGCGATCTTCCCAGCTCAGCCTCCCAAGCAGCTGGGACTACAAGTGCACACCACCATGCCTGGCTAATTTTCATATTTTTGGTAGAGATGGGGTTTTACCATATTTCCTGGACTGGTCTCGAACTCCTGGGCTCAAGTGATCCACCCACCTCAGCCTCCCAAAGTGCAGGGATTACAGATGTGAGCCACTGCAGGTAGCCCATTTTAACCATTTTAAGTGTACATTTCAGTAGTATTTGGTACATTTGCATGACTGTGCAACCATGACCACTGTCGATCACTAGAACCTTAGTTTTGTTTTGTTTTGAGATAGGTCTTGTTCTGTTGCCCAGGATGGAGTGCAGTGGCATGATCTTGGCTCTCTGCAACTTCTATCTCTTGGGTTCAAGCGATTCTCATGCCTCAACCACCCAAATAGCTGGGATTACAGGTGTGTGCCACCATACTCGGCTAATTTTTAATTTTTATAATTTTAATAGAGATGGGGTTTCACCACGTTGGCCAGGCTGGTCTTGAACTCCTGGCCTCATGTGATTGCGCACCTTGGCATCCCAAAGTGCTGGGATTACAAGGACGAGCCACCACACCTTGCCCGGTACTTCAAATATTTTAAATTATAATTTTTTAATGAAGATTTCATTCAGTAAAGCCATTGAAAAAGAAGGAGATTGTTCTTCTGTGCTGATGTGGAGAGATGTTAAAAATCCTTATTAGAGATTTAGAGAAAAAGAGCAAGCCACAGAACTGTGTGTATAGTACTTGTAATGGGTGTGTATGCACGCAGATGACTTCAGGAGGAGAACACAAATTGTTCATGGTGATTACCTCTAGAAATGGGAGTGAAGCTCTGGAATGGAAGGAATTTTAACTTTCATTGTATACTTTTTTTTTTTTTTTGGACAGTTTAAGCGTTTTAATAGATGCCTGTGGTGTTTGCATTTAAAAGTTTTCCAGCCACCTATTCTGCCTGAAATCAATGCAGACAGTATGGAGCAGTGCCTCAGGACCTGTTCATGTTGGGATACCTTTTTGATTCTGACACGCTGCTATGTTTAGAAACACCGCTTTGTAACAACATCTTCCAGACGAAGGTTTGGATGCCTAGAGGGGTCTTTGGTGTCAGAATATCTATTTTAAATGAATTGTGTCATTATTCAAATCATATTCAATAAACATGGGAAAAATTTTATGTTTGGGAGTAAGGATTAAGACAAGGTGACTTCTACTATACACAGGGGTTCTTAACTTTTTGTGTGCCATGTTTACTGCTATGATTTGAATGTGTCCTCCAAATTTCATGTGTTAAAAACTTAATCCCCAAATTCATATTTTGATTGGAGTTGGGGTCTTTGGACAGTAACGGGGATTAGAGAAGTTCATCAGGGTGGGCTCCTTATGTCAGGACTGGTGGCTTTGTAAGACAAAGAGGAGAGCCCTGAGCTGGCACAAACGCTCTTGCCCTTTGTGATGGTTAATTCTGTCAACTTGATTGGATTGAATTTGGTGTGTCTGTAAGGGTGTTGCCAAAAAAGGTTAACATTTCAGTCAGTGGGCTGGGAAAGGCAGACTCACCCTTAATCTGGGTAGGCACAATCTAATCAGAAGGCAGAAAAATGTGAAAAGAGAAACTGGCTTAACCTCCCAGCCTACATCTTTCTCCTGTGCTGGATGCTTCCTGCCTTCGAACATTACACTCCAAGTTCTTCAGTTTTGGAACGGAGACTGGTTCTCTTTGCTCCTCAGCCTGCAGACAGACTATTGTGGGACCTTATGATTGTGTGAGTTAATACTTAATAAACTCCCCTTTATATATATATANTTTATCCACAAAGATCCAGACACACGTATGTAAATGCTCATCAAACATCTTTACTCAGATATTGTGATGGCCAATACTGAGTGTCAACTTGATTGGACTGAAGGAGACAATGTATTAATCATGTGTGTGTCTGCGTGGGTGTTGCCAGGAGAGATTAACATTTGAGTTCAGTGGGCTGAGGAAGGCCTTAATCTGGTGAGCACAATCTAATCAGTTGCCAGCGAATGTAAAGCAGGCAGAAAAACATGGAAAGGAGACACTGGCCTAGCCTCCTGGCCCACATCTTTCTCCTATGCTGGATCTTCCAGCCCTCAAACATCAGACTCCATATTTTTTAGTTTTGAGACTTGGACTGGCTCTCCTGGCTCCTAAAGCTTGCAGACAGCCTGTTGTGGGACCTTGTGATCATGTATGTTAATACGTAATAAACTCCCCTTTATATATATATATATATATATATATATATATATATATATATATGCACACATAGTTCTGTGGCTTGCTGTTGTTCTCTAAATCTCTAATAAGGATTTTTTGTTTGTTTGTTTGTTTGTTTTTTTGTTTTTTTTTTTGAGGCGGAGTCTCGCTCTGTCGCCCGGACTGGAGTGCAGTGGCCGGATCTCAGCTCACTGCAAGCTCCGCCTCCCAGGTTTACGCCATTCTCTTGCCTCAGCCTCCCGAGTAGCTGGGACTACAGGAGCCTGCCACCTCGCCCGGCTAGTTTTGTATTTTAGTAGAGACGGGGTTTCACTGTGTTAGCCAGGATGGTCTCGATCTCCTGACCTTGTGATCCGCCCGTCTCGGCCTCCCAAAGTGCTGGGATTACAGGCTTGAGCCACTGCGCCCGGCCTAATAAGGATTTTTAACATCTGTCCACATCAGCACAGAAGAACAATCTCATTCTTTTTCAATGACTTCACTGAATGAAATCTGAATGAATGAAATCTGCATGTGTGTGTGTTTATATATATACACATATATACACTTATAAAAACTTAATACTTAATAAACTCCCCTTTATATATATGTATATATATACACATACATACACACACACACACACACACACACACACACATATATTCCATTAGTTCTGTCCCTCTAAAGAACCCTGACTAATACACCCTCTCACAGTGTAATGACCTTTGCCAGGTTATGCCACAGCAAGAAGACTCTCACCAGATGCCAGTGCCATGCTGTTGGACTTCCCAGCCTCCAGAACTGTAAGAAATGAATCTCTGTCCTTTATAAATTACCCAGCCTCAGGTATTCAGTTACAGTAGCACAAAACAGACTAAGAAATGTATCTTTGGCAATCTGGTGAAGCTAATGACCAGTTTTGGGAATAATGGTCCCCCTCCCTGCCCAATAAGGTTCTTTTTCTTAAAGAAATTATTTTTATTACCATTATTTTTGAGACAGGGTCTTGCTCTTTCACCCAGGCTGGAGTGCAGTGGCATGATCATAGTTTGCAGTAACCTCAAACTCCTGGACTCGAGCAATCCTTCCACCTCCACCTTCTGAGTAGCTGGGACTATAGGCACACACCACCATGTTTGGCTAATTAAAAAAATTTTTTTGTAAAGATGGGATCTGGTTATGTTGTCCAGGCTAATCTCAATCTCTTGGCCTCAAGGGATCCTCCTGTCTTGGCCTCCAATAAGATTTTTAAGTGTGCAAAATAATATGTATATAATTACAAAATAATAAATTATATTGATATATAGTTCTCCAAATTTAAAAAAATTATCAATAAAACAATGTATAAGCCTTTCATTGAAGTATTAAATAACAAAAGCTGTTTGTGGTCTACTGATTTCCATAATTTCAGAGGAGTAATGAGTGTAAATGCCACTTTAAGATATCACAAAACCAGTGATGAGATCTGAAAATAGATGTGAAGCCTAAGCAAGATGGTAAGACCTCGTCTCTACAAAACATTTTTTAAAAACATTACCTAGGCATGGGTCTACATCAGTAGTCCCAGCTACTCAAGAGGAGAAGCAGGAGAACTGCCTGAGCCCAGGAGTTTGAGGCTGCAGTGAGCTGTGTTCGCACCACCGCACTCCTACAGAGCGAGACCCTCATCCCTAAAAAAAATTTTAAAAAAGATGAAAATAGGCCAGGCGCGGCGGCTCAACCCTGTAATCCCAGCACTTTGGGAGGCCGAGACGGGCGGATCACGAGGTCAGGAGATCGAGAGCATCCTGGCTAACACGGTGAAACCCCGTCTCTACTAAAAAAATACAAAAAACTAGCTGGGCGAGGTGGTGGGCGCCTGTAGTCCCAGCTACTCGGGAGGCTGAGGCAGGAGAATGGCGTAAACCCGGGAGGCGGAGCTTGCAGTGAGCTGAGATCCGGCCACTGCACTCCAGCCTGGGCGACAGAGCGAAACTCCGTCTCAAAAAAAAAAAAAAAAAAAAAGATGAAAATAGATGTGATTTCTATTGATGATAAAGTCACAGATATTGCTTACATAATTGTGATTTGTTGTCATAATCAAAGAAAATGCTAAATTTCCCTTAGAGTTAGTGAAAATCAAGACACATTTTTTTTCCCATCTAAGTTCAGAGACATAGATGGCCCCAGTTCATACTCCAGGCTGGGTGCCACTGGCATAACTGACAGATGAAAGGAAGAGAAGAATGGACACAGAGAGATTGGAGGTGGAGAATGAGAGTGGGCTTGGAAGGAATGAGATTCAGCATTAGAAGGGAAAGATGTATCTTTCCCTCTGACTTGGTTTCCCCATGCAAGGAAGAGGAAGTAGTTGGGTACAGCATATATTAGGTCATCAGGAAAACAGGTAAGGAAGCTTTCCTCAGATGGCCTCGGAGTGAATGAATGGATGAATGAAAGCAAGAGGTTGTTGTAAGCAAGTGAGGGAGAAACCCAGATGTTATAGGAAACCTAAGGAGAGAAGATCTGGAACTAATCTGAGGACTCAGCCAGGGAGTCCAGGAGAGCAGAGGCCATGGGCTAGATGGAGTGGGTGAACATCCATTTCTGCTGGCCAGGCTGGCTCACCTGGGGACTTTCTTCAGAAATTCTGTGCTGCAGGAGGAGACAGCAGATTGAAGTGACAGCCTAGTGGGTGGATTCTTTGAAAGATGAGGAGGAGTGAGAAGCCTTGTGTGTGCATCAAAAAAAAAAAAAAAAAGAATAAATAAATAAAGGCTAAATGGTAGATTTCTGAGTGGAGAGTGTGTTTGAAGGGGCCGAGGGAGGGGACTAACACATGGGAAAGGGCAGATGCTGAATCCTTGAAGACTTCAAGTTTGGGGGATTTGCAAATCGCAAAAGTAACAAGAAAGGAGAGGGGATCCAAAGTGCAATTGGGGTCTTAGGGATGTTGCTCATTTAACACAGTTGTTGGCATTAAAGAATTTCCAGGAAATGTCAATAGTTTGATAGCTTTGAACAGCCCTAAAAGTGACTCAGCCAGATGGTTCCTGTAAGAATTCCTCCCTCATGCCTCCTTGTCTGCCATCCTCCTCCTCATACAAGCTGTTTCCAGAGTGCAGATTAAGGCTTGTCAGCCAAAGAGGAACCATACTTCAGATATCTCAGGCAACATTTATTTATCTTCACAACCTTCCTTATTTTAAGTGCAGAGCCCTCTGACCTTTCGTCTGTTTGTTCCCCTTCATCTAATTTACCCTACATGAACTACCACTTTTCCTGCTCCCCTCTCCTTCCCTTGCTGGTCCATTAATGCCAGCTCCTTCCTCTCTTTTTTTTCTGCCCATCCTTTCCTCTCTCCTGTTTCCTCAGGGAGATGTAGAGTTTTAGCACTTAGCCAGAGTGATGCAGAGCTGCTCTTTCGAGGCTAGCTCTGTCTTTTGCTTCATGGCGGAAACTTGACTGTCAAGTCCAGATCCCTTGGCCTAGAACTCTGAAGAGTCAGCCTCATCTGTTTTCTCCAAGACAGGCACCTTTGGGAAGCTGAGAAAGCGCAAGAGGTCTTGCTCCTCTCCCTGGAGTTTCACTAGCTCTCAGGCCTGCTTGGCCTTTGCTTCTGAGGAGTCTGGAGTGATTTGCCCTTCCCACGGGAGCCTCAAACGGCCTATGTCTGACTTAAACCTGAGTTAGACCCTTTCGTTCTTTCTACAAGGGAGTTAGTGACATGGGAAAGTTCAGCGCTTAGCCTGAACCTGTGGGGTCTGTGCACATGGTCTGCACATCAGCTGCAACCCGTCAGGCCTTCCTAGGGTCCTTCCTTCCCAGGGCATTGATGGCCAATGATCAGTAGGTCAGAGACAAAGGGACACACACACACATGTATTCCAGACTGCTGTTCTAGGATTGAGTCCCTTCAATGAGCGAGAAATGAATTAATCTAATTGCCCAAGAAGGCTTCTAAAAGTTACTTCATCTTTCACTTTCATTCATGGTTGAAGAGAAGGAGTTAAGGTGATTAGAATCTGTATAAAATTAGGAGAGAAAGGTGTTTCTGTAATTAGAATGACATTTTAGAGGAAGTCCAACAACCAGCTTAGGTATGCTGGAGTTTATCTGACAGAGTTGTGGTTGGACCACAGCAATGCTACGAAAGCTGTCACAGCTCAAGTCATCGTTCAGGAATTTACCCAGCAGATGCAGACTCAGAGATAGGATTCAAAAGGAAGCCTCAACTTGAATGCACAAGGCAAAGGATTTTGAGTAGTTTCCATTTGCATGAGCTTTTTGTAGCAGTCTTGCCTCAAGTAAACTGTAACACTGAGCTTCTGGCGGTGACTTGGCACAAACTTGTGAAGCGATGTGCCTTCTTCATCTCTATCATCTAGACTTCTTGGACAACATTTCCTCCAGGGACCATTGCTACTGCAAAATGCATAAGGGCTGGGGTAGGGGGGCGCCAAGCCTGGGGATATCTAGGCAGAGGGATCTTTCCTGCTTAAGCAAAAGTTAGGTAAATAAGGGTCAATAACATGGGAGCCTATGACTTAGAGTGAGGTGAAGTTATTTTTGTTTTCATTTCTATACCGAGTTCTGCATACATCATGTATCTGTAACTCATTCTTACAGTAATTGTAGCAGTCATTTCATTTTTTAGATGGAGTCACCCAGGCTTGTCACAACAGGTGCTAAAAATGCACAAGATAAAAGAAGCAGGAAGTGAAACCGGAAAATGGTTCTGTGAATCTGGGAGGTGGGGTGTGTAGACAGACATTGGAGGACACCCAGGTTTCTCTTCATTTCACCAGTAAAGAGCAACCTAAATGACTTACCATGCAATTATATCTGTTCTTTTTAAGCAACAGTTCAGGGACTATGAAAGCAGTGTTGATCATATCCTATGATTTACTAGGAGGCATATAATCCCAGGTTTACAAAGCAAGAAATGGGACTAAATTGAGACAAACCAACATCACAAAGAGAATCCAAAACCCATGAAGGGAGAACTAGCTCCTAGATTAAAAATTTATATAACTGAGCCGGGCGTGGTGGCTCAAGCCTGTAATCCCAGCACTTTGGGAGGCCGAGACGGGTGGATCACAAGGTCAGGAGATCGAGACCATCCTGGCTAACATGGTGAAACCCCGTCTCTACTAAAAATACAAAAAAAACTAGCCAGGCGAGGTGGCGGCGCCTGTAGTCCCAGCTACTCGGGAGGCTGAGGCAAGAGAATGGCGTGAACCCGGGAGGCAGAGCTTGCAGTGAGCTGAGATCTGGCCACTGCACTCCAGCCTGGGTGACAGAGCGAGACTCCGTCTCAAAAAAAAAAAAAAAAAAAAAAATTTATGTAACTGCTTAGGAGATTCGAGTTTTCATTGAGGGTTGGTTCTCAGGTCACTTTGCTGGAAGAAACTTAGGGGAATGGATCTCATCATGATGACACTTGACATTTGGGTGGATGATGCTTTTAGTTTTGACCAAGCACTCTCCTTTTTGCCCTTATTTAGAACTGCTCTTAGATTTACTGCAGAATCATATGGTATGAAAATGTCATATGTTCAAGATAATAATCTATGTGGATACAGGGGGTTGCTACAATTTTATCATAATAGATGGACTGAATTCTGGATGTATTTATATCAGGACCTGCTCATGAAGGAGTGAATGAGATTTCAGATTTTATAGTATTAAATCTTATTTTTAAGTGAAGGGGAAGCCATAGACCAGAAGGAATATTCATGAGCATTCTCTAAGACTCCGCAAAAGATAGAAAGGAAAGGCCAGCTCCTCCATAAAACACTCTATGTCATGCAAATTTGAAATTAGGCTGAGCTCAATCTTAGATGGTTGCCCTTAACACTGCTAAGAAGGAAGTAAGTAAAGATGCTCTTTTAAATGGTCAGTGCTGGGCATGATGGCTCATGCCTGTAATCCCAGCACTTTGGGAGGCTGAGGCAGGCAGATCACTTGAGTCCAGGATTTCGAGATCAGCCTGGGCAACATGATGAAACCCCATCTCTACAAAATACAGAAAAAAAAAATTAAAAAATAGCGGGGCGTGGTGGCACATGCCTGTAGTCCCAGCAACCCAAGAGCCTGAAATGGTAGGATTGCTTGAGCCACAGGAGGTAGAAGGTGCAGTGAGCCATGATCGTGCCACTGCACTCCAGCCTGGGTCACAGAGTAAGATCCTGTCTCGAAAAAAAAAAAGGTGTCTTTCAGTGCTTGGTGTGAAGTCTTAGGTTACAGTGTTAAAATACTAGAGAATTCTAAAATTTGCTCCCCCAATCTAAGAGCTATGTTCTCATCCTCTTGTTGTCTACACTAGCTTTTGTTGTCCACACTAGCTTTGGACACACATACACATATACACATACCAAGAGGCCATCGGTAGGTTACTTTCCTTTCATTTTCACATTTCCAAAATGAGGGTTTGAACCAGATGGCTTTGAAGTGCCTCCAGTTCTCACATGCGCTGGTTTTCAATCAAAATTGTAGGTCTGTTGATTTCCATTGTTCAGCTTCATGGATGCTGACTCACGAACAGCCTCCCCCAGCACACGCACAAACACCACAGGCACACACACCCCTCTACCTTGGATGCACCCATTCATGCTTCAGATCCCACAAACTGATCAGGCGCCTATATTGAGAGTGGCAGGATGTAAAAAAAAAAAAAAAAAAAAAAAAACGGCAAAGAGCTGGAATTGTATTTTCTTTTAAATCTTTATTTATCCTTTTCATTCCTTTATCCCACCAATGCAAATTGCGGAGAACAGCTGGAAGCCACGTCAGAGCGGCACAGGCCAGCTGGCTGAGTGATGCTGACTGCTGGCCCTGAGCATCGAGCATCGCAGAGGTCACGACGGGCATCAGCTCCGGAGCTCGGAGCGGTAGACACAGGGCCACTGGAGGCCCGCAGGGAGGGTGCCTCCCAGCTCCCACAGTAGTTTGGCCTTAAAAACACTAAGAACAGTTGCATTCATTGTCTTTTTTTTTTCTTCTTTTTTTTCCTTTAATAATAAAAAAGAAAACCAAAACCTCCTATAATTTATAAGCTATGTTTGACTATCTACATTATATAGAAAATATAGACTCTGTTTACTTTATAACACACATCTTTTTTCCCGTGATAAATAACTCTTTAAAATATCTAGTATACATGCCTTGACTTCTTATATATATGTTTGGTTATATACATATACATACATATATACTCATGTTTGTAAGACACAATAAATATGTACTAGTCAATGACAGCCAAACAAATGCCGTTTTGGTTAAAAAACACAACAACAACAACAACAATAAAAAGCAGATGAAGTGCTATAAAAGCACCAGGCAGCAGACAGAAAGCCATAATTGCTAGAAACTTCTCCCTCCCCTGGGCAAGGCACAGGGCAGAATAATAAACTGTCCAGGTGCCTGAAAGAGAAGGAAGGCGGCAAAGGAATGGGTCAGGTCACAAGCTTTTGTTGTTTCTTAGCCTGGGATTAGACTAAGAATCACAAATAAGTCATTGCATTTATAAGGAAAAACCAAGGGGCTCATTGATCAGCTTAGCCCTTGTGGTGGCTCCAGGGGACAGTAGAGACCTGGAAGGGGAAGGACAGAGACAGTGACCTGGTGACGACTCCATGACTATTTTCTAGCCCCTGCCTACATCTGCCCAGGCAAGCTTTTGATTGCCACACTAAGCATCAAGCCATTGCATATAACATGTTCTTTTCATTACTCTATTCACTGCTGGTGTAAACAAAAAGGAGGATTCAGTAGTGCAACACTTTAGGAGGCTGAATGAGAGCCACATGTTCTCGTGGCCCCCTCAAGGGCTCCAGCAAATGGGGACTGTGACGTTGGGGAGAAAAAGGCCAGTGGGCCATTGCCTTCCACTCCTGAGACAGTACCAGCTTCACCTCCAGACGCCAATGGGAACACTGAGCCCATCGCCTTTTAAAGAAGTGCAGGAGGTCTTGACTCCTCCTATGAGAAGTCCCAGAAGCCCCAGTGAGTCTGGGTGGGGGTCCCCTGAAACTCAGAGCACAGTCCAGCTGCTGGCTCCTGTGTCTGGCGGGGAGAAGGTGGAGGGGCCGGCATGCCTGCCGCTGAGAAAGACTGATATAACGCTCCAGCTGCACACCCCTTTTCTTCCATGGCCCTCCTCTCTCTCCCTAAAAGGAAATTAAAATGTGGGGCTCTGATCATTGATTTTTAAACAAGCTCCCCAATGTCATGGCCTCTGCTCTGTAAACTCCAAGGCTCTGATGGCCAAAGAAAGTAGGCGGTGGTGGAGCAGTAGGCAATGGTCAGGACTAGATTTGTATTAATATCTAGGAGTGGGGTGGGGATATGGGTGGAGGGTGATCCAAGTAGAGCAAGTCTCAGGAAATCCCAGAGGTGAAGATTGGATGCATATCCCCCATCCTTGTCAAATAAAATACAAGTTAGAGATCACTGTTCACATTACAATCACAATGGGACATTTTAAACAGCTCGTTTTCTGAGTACATTCAAGACGTAATTGAGTTTATTTTAAAAAATGAATTTCCCGGCTGGGTACGGTTGGTCATGCCTGTCATCCCAGTACTTTGGGAGGTCGAGGCGGGTGGATCACAATGTCAGGAGTTCAAGACCAGCCTGACCAATATGGTGAAACCTTGCCTCTACTAAAAATACAAAAATTAGCTGGGTGCGGTGGTGCGTGCCTGTAATTCCAGCTACTCAGGAGGCTGAGGCAGGAGAATCGCTTGAACCCGGGAGGCGGAGGTTGCAGTGAGCTGAGATCACGCCACTGCACTCCAGCCTGGGTGACAGAGTGAGACTCGGTCTCAAAAGAAAAAAAAGGATTTCCGGATTTCCCTGCAACTGCTCAGGGAATCCAGGTCAAATGCAGGTCTAATTCCAACTTCTCTACCCACCAGCCACAGGACTTCAGACAAGTCACTTCATCTCTCTGAGCCTCCTTTCTCTAGAGCTCTGGAGGTGCTGTGTGAGGCAGCACGAGACTTAAGATGCAGAAAACCTGACTTTTCATCCTGGCTCTACCACTAAAGATGTGAGTGGCCTTGACCATCACTCTGTTATATAAAACAAAGGGACGGCATATATTGGACTGTGAAGCCCCTTCAGATGCAGCTGAATTTATTTTCTGCCCAGAAAATCATTAACAAAGCTGATTCTGCCCCCAGTACCCACCAGAATGCAAGAGATCAGATCAGAAACCCAACTTATGATCACAGGTCAAATTCAATAGCTGTGGCTAAGAGACAAGACGAAGAGAATGAGTGTAAAGGTGCAGTGCGCAGCTAAAATTTGAGTCACAAACAAACGAACTTTAAAGCCCCACTCCCTGAGAAAGGACATTTTCCTATGTTATATTCAGACCCCCAAGAGCAAATTCCAAGGCCATCTATAATAGTCGACCAACAAGATTTTGAAAATTCCCAGCCCTGAGGCTTGCTGCATCACCTACAATCAAAATCAACTTAAGAAGTCAATTTTAAAAGAGGCTGAGTGATATTTCCATTTTGGAAGAGGAAGAAACACTGGCTACTTCTATGTGCAGCTCTATAGCCTCCTGGCAGAACATCAGATGTTGCATCCTGCTGAACAGGAGGGTGCTGACAGCAGGCTGAGTGGAGCTGCAGGCCAGTCCATGCTTGTCACAGTCCTTCCGGGGTGTGAGAGCAGACCCCTGTAGATGTTGACAAGGAGCGATTTCCTGCCTGGCAAGAGCAGGAGGTGCCCACATCTCTTCTTGGGAGGCAGTGTGTTCTGGAGGAGAAATTATGGATTTGAATGACCTCATTTCTGCCTAACAGTTGTGTGACTTTGAACAAGTTCCTCTTCCTCTTACTGCCTCCATTTTCTCATGTGTATACAAGAAATAGCAATACTCAACACTATAGGGTTGTTTTTATGGATTGCATGATATAACATACTTAAAATACTCTGCCCACAGTGGACAAATCTTGGAATTGGCCAGTCTTGGAGTTGGCCAAGACTACCCTAGAGTCCAGATATACCTGGCACAGTGGTATTTGCTGCCATGTAGGCTAAGGTGGGTCTGGGGTGCCCTACAATGCAATTGTCTGTTGAGAGAAGTCTTGGAGGAGCTGAGAGCGATCACAGATTAAAATTTTTCAAATAGGCCCAGGGAACTCCCAAACATTTTTAGATACCAGGTAAGAACCCTAACCCACACCCTCCCTCAGAACTTGGAATCTAGGCCATTCACACATTGATGGGAACAAAACAGGCAAGCGGGAACTAAATGGGAAGACTCTTAAAGCACTGCCTCCTTACATCAAGGCCCTTGAAACACATTAAACAAAGCAGAAAGGAGCCATTGCTGGGTTTTAGTCCTAGGTCAAAGTCAGCTGTGGGTACCCAAACCCCTAAGGGCTGGGCTGATGAAGGGCGCTGGGCTGAAACAAAGTCCTTCTGCAGAATGCTGTTGAAGGCTAGACATGTCAGCTTCACATAGCTACCCCAAATGCATGTGGTGGGATAAGGGCAAATGGAGCACTAAAGGAGTATTTCAAACCCATTTGCTACATTTTATATTGAAAGAAAATGAACTATCTAGCCCTTTTCTTTCTCCTGTTCCTTCATCTACCTACTACATGCATTTCAGTAGATAAAATTTGAGTACACTATTTTTTCATGCCTCTTTTAAAAAGTATATGTTCTTTCTATATACCACAGCTTCAAATGAGAGTTTTTGTTTTAGACATTAAATATTTATTACAGAGCTTAGAGGCCTTTGTGGGAACCTCTCTCAAAAACCCCAAGTATTGGGAAAAGATTTCCCAAGTATTAAGGTTTAGCACAGAAACATACAGTCGAAACCCCAGGAATATCCCTATTTAGGTTATGAATGACTTAGAAAAATGAAACCCATGGAGTAATTTTGTTTGCTTTCCCTTCATCCTTCATCAGAGCCCTTCAGGCTAGCTAGAAAATAATAACCTGGGAGGCAGAGACAGGAAAATCACTTGAACCCGGAGGCAGAGGTTGCAGTGAGACAAGATGGTGCCACTGCACTCCAGCCTGGGCGACAGAGTGAGACTCCGTCTCAAAAAAAAAAAAAAAAAAAGAATGAGAACCAAAGGAGTCCATGACATGGGCCTCTGTTCAAACTATTATTGGGAGACTTCCATTCCAGCAAATCTCTGGTTTGGAACTGATAGTTGCCAAGAGCTGGAATGCTGACCATGAAGTCTGTCAGCAACAGGTCAGGGACCACAATAAACCAAGCACGGAGTTTCAGCTGACCCAACCTGCAGTACTGTAGCAAAGCCTCAGGAAGGAGGGTGACTGTTTCCAGGAAGGCAGTACTTACTTCTCTATTCTAGAAAACGCCCAGCATTCCCCTCGCATTTGGACCACGAGGTACCTGGCACCTATGAGTAGCCTGGGCTTCAAAGAATATTGACCCTAGGGAGGACAATGAAGGATGCAATTGATTGGGCTGTTCATTCTCAGATTTTGCCTACCCAGGCTGGGGGTGGACTCCAGGCCTCTTAGATTCCCTTCTAGTTCTAATGGCAGCTATCTGAAAAGAACTCTAAACTTCAGTTGCATGTAAAGACACCTGTTGGACTTCAGTGAGCCTGTGAACAAAAGCTACGTAGACTTATGAGGAATGGCTTCCACGTCCACCCTTGACAAACATCTTACATGAGGTGAAGAATTAAGCAAAGATAACAAAGGATAATTCTCTGTTCTCTGAATGTACTTGATGTGATACTTCTTTCAAGACCAGATCTGAATTTTTAAAGAATGATTTCAAGCGACATTTGATGGCAGCAAGCATTCAAAAATCTCTGTGTGTGTGTGTGTGTGTGTGTGTGCACGTGTGTGTCTGTTCCCTTTGGGCACTGCCTGCTCCCAGCCTGCAGTTCAGCATCTCTAACGAAAGCTCTATAAGCAGAGTGTGCAAGGACAAGACAGGAGACCAATGAGAAGAATATGTTTTTTCCAACATTAGCCTTCTCAAGCCTAAGTATGGCCCCTGGGGGGGTTCTAAACCCCCATTTTAGAAATACTAGGAATAATGTTCCTTGTTGTCCTTTTGTTTTGCTTAATACCTACCCCCAAATTCTCAGGTGTCAGAATCCTGAAAGCAAATGCTGGAGCTAAGGAAAATACTTATTTATTTATTTATTTATTTTTAAGGAAAGAGGATTCTAATTGGAACTGAAGGCTTCCTTTTTAAATCCACAAAGCTGGATGGATTTCCTAAAAGCTCTTGCCCAGCTTGGTAGGAGAGATGGGTGAGGGAGCCCCAGACACCTCCCTGGCTAGGCTCACTTTACCCTCTGTTTAGGAATTCACACTGTAACACTGAGGCACACAGCCGTTCCCAGTCTTTGGGGGCAGCATATGAGCTTATGGTCAAACCCATACTTCGTGCTATCTTCTTGGCCCTGCCTGGAGAGCCATGTGGCAGGGCTACCTTAACACCTCAATAATCCCTCAGACACTCAATTCCACCTTTACTGGAAATAGTGTTATAAGGTGACTCCTTTCAGTTTTTTAATTGTTGACAAGTTCAAAGAGATATTTTATTCTCTGCTGCCCCTGCTTTGGTGCAGCCTGTGCTCCTTCCTTGTGGCTTCTGGGAGTCCTGCTTTTGCTTACTATTTCTGACCTCCCTTTCTCCACCAGGTGAAGGGCAATGAACCAAGTGCAAAGACACACCCTCAGTTCTTCCTATAAGGAAGCCCAATCAATCAAAAGGTGGCCACTTTGCTACTAAGTACTTTTGCCTTTAGATACCTTACATCCAATAAAAGTAGCTTCCTGGAATTTGAACTTTCTCACCAGCCCATCCCACCCCAACCCCAGCCTAACAGGCTTATGCGGACTGTGAAAATGGGCCTTCTCCTACCAGCAGTGGGTGTCCCGGGCACTGAGCTTGCCACGTGATACTAGCGTCTAGACCCTGCAGAACCATTTGGCTTGCAGAAGGCCAAGGTGTGTCGGGTGGATGAGGTAGGGAGGGAAGCAACCCCTCCTTGCTTGTCACAGTAAAGGGCAGCAGAGGCAGCGACACCAAACCACTCTCGTGCAAATACCCAGCAAGGATCATCCCAGGAATGGCAGGTTCTCCTGAATGCTTCCAGGCTAGGAGCTCAGACCACCAACAGTCTGGTTTGGGATCAGTCACCGGGACTGAAGTTTACCTTCCTAGATGCCATTTATTTACACTGTCCTTTCACCTCCCTGATCCCCATGTTCCCCATGGCCACCCTCTCCCCTCCGCCCTTCCCTCTCTGTGGACATCCCCTGCAGAAGGCTCAAGTCCGGGAGGTTCTCAGTCTGTGCTAACAGTAGAGGGACATCCTGCTGCGGCGCATGGCCTCACTGATCAGGTAGGCAGGGCTCAGCTCCGGCTCCTCGGTCATGATGGCAATGTTCTGCCACTCCCCGTCTGGCTGGACCTCTTGATGGTGTCCACCACGCACAAGGCATACAGGCAGTCGTCGAATGTGGCGGCCATGGTGAGGGGCCGCCCGTCCCACGTGCGCCGGTCGTCCTGGTCCTGGAAGGCCTGGCGCACCGCCTGCATCATCTTGATGGTGCCGCGTAGGTAGGGCGAGGGGATGTCGCTGAAGGCCTTCTCCGGAAGCAGGGAGTTGCTCACCGGCGTAGCGTCCTGCACCAGCAGCTCCTGCTCCGGGGCACTGTTGCGCTGCCCGTACAGGTCGTGCCCACGGCCAGCAGGCGCCCGGCGGAGCCCACCACAGTGACATCCTGCTTGAACTCGCCGGGCACGTTGAAGTTGAGGGTGACAGTGCAGCACACCCCGCCCTCCAGCACCATCTGGAAGGTGCAGAAGTCGTCGCTGGTGATCTGGCGGATGCCCTTGATGTGGTCAGTCTGCTTCACGAAGGTCTTGAGCAGCCCGTGGACCTTGACGGCCTTCTGGCCGGTGAGGAANATTCACACTGTAACACTGAGGCACACAGCCGTTCCCAGTCTTTGGGGGCAGCATATGAGCTTATGGTCAAACCCATACTTCGTGCTATCTTCTTGGCCCTGCCTGGAGAGCCATGTGGCAGGGCTACCTTAACACCTCAATAATCCCTCAGACACTCAATTCCACCTTTACTGGAAATAGTGTTATAAGGTGACTCCTTTCAGTTTTTTAATTGTTGACAAGTTCAAAGAGATATTTTATTCTCTGCTGCCCCTGCTTTGGTGCAGCCTGTGCTCCTTCCTTGTGGCTTCTGGGAGTCCTGCTTTTTGCTTACTATTTCTGACCTCCCTTTCTCCACCAGGTGAAGGGCAATGAACCAAGTGCAAAGACACACCCTCAGTTCTTCCTATAAGGAAGCCCAATCAATCAAAAGGTGGCCACTTTGCTACTAAGTACTTTTGCCTTTAGATACCTTACATCCAATAAAAAGTAGCTTCCTGGAATTTGAACTTTCTCACCAGCCCATCCCACCCCCAACCCCAGCCTAACAGGCTTATGCGGACTGTGAAAATGGGCCTTCTCCTACCAGCAGTGGGTGTCCCGGGCACTGAGCTTGCCACGTGATACTAGCGTCTAGACCCTGCAGAACCATTTGGCTTGCAGAAGGCCAAGGTGTGTCGGGTGGATGAGGTAGGGAGGGAAGCAACCCCTCCTTGCTTGTCACAGTAAAGGGCAGCAGAGGCAGCGACACCAAACCACTCTCGTGCAAATACCCAGCAAGGATCATCCCAGGAATGGCAGGTTCTCCTGAATGCTTCCAGGCTAGGAGCTCAGACCACCAACAGTCTGGTTTGGGATCAGTCACCGGGACTGAAGTTTACCTTCCTAGATGCCATTTATTTACACTGTCCTTTCACCTCCCTGATCCCCATGTTCCCCATGGCCACCCTCTCCCCTCCGCCCTTCCCTCTCTGTGGACATCCCCTGCAGAAGGCTCAAGTCCGGGAGGTTCTCAGTCTGTGCTAACAGTAGAGGGACATCCTGCTGCGGCGCATGGCCTCACTGATCAGGTAGGCAGGGCTCAGCTCCGGCTCCTCGGTCATGATGGCAATGTTCTGCCACTCCCCCGTCTGGCTGGACCTCTTGATGGTGTCCACCACGCACAAGGCATACAGGCAGTCGTCGAATGTGGCGGCCATGGTGAGGGGCCGCCCGTCCCACGTGCGCCGGTCGTCCTGGTCCTGGAAGGCCTGGCGCACCGCCTGCATCATCTTGATGGTGCCGCGTAGGTAGGGCGAGGGGATGTCGCTGAAGGCCTTCTCCGGAAGCAGGGAGTTGCTCACCGGCGTAGCGTCCTGCACCAGCAGCTCCTGCTCCGGGGCACTGTTGCGCTGCCCGTACAGGTCGGTGCCCACGGCCAGCAGGCGCCCGGCGGAGCCCACCACAGTGACATCCTGCTTGAACTCGCCGGGCACGTTGAAGTTGAGGGTGACAGTGCAGCACACCCCGCCCTCCAGCACCATCTGGAAGGTGCAGAAGTCGTCGCTGGTGATCTGGCGGATGCCCTTGATGTGGTCAGTCTGCTTCACGAAGGTCTTGAGCAGCCCGTGGACCTTGACGGCCTTCTGGCCGGTGAGGAAGGTGAGCAGGTCGATGATGTAGGTGCCCACGGAGTGCAGGCCACCGCCGCCCATCAGGTCGTCGCAGCTCCAGTTGTACTTCTTGCCCAGCAGGCTGCCGCCGTGCACCTGCACCTCGCACACCAGCGGCTCGCCCACGTAGCCCTCCTCGATCAGCTGCTTCATGCGCACGAAAGCCGGCAGGAAGCGCAGCACGTTGCCCATGATGCTCATGAGCTTGGGATAGTAGTGGGCGGCCGAGGTCATGCGGAAGGCGTCCAGTGGCGTGGCCGTGCGGTCGCATATGACGTTCTTGCCGATGCCTGCGGGTGGGAGGAAGACAGCGGTCAGCGGGGCGGGACCATGTCCGAGCGCGCATCCCTGGGTCAGATCTTAAAATATTTCACATTAATAGAAAAAGAAGGCCAGATGTGGTGGCTCATGCCTGTTGTCCCGGCACTTTGGGAGGCCAAGGCCGGAGGAGGCCTTGAGCCCAGGAGTTGGAGGCCAGCTTGGGTAACACGGAGAGATCCTGTCTCAATAATAATAATAATAATAATGAGCCAGGCATGGTGGTGCATGCCTGTGGTCCCAGCGACTCAGGAGGCTAAGGTGGGAGGATCACTACAGCCCAGGAGGTCGAGTGAGCTATGTTCTGGCCACTGCACTCCAGCCTGGGGACAGCAAGACTCTGTCTCAAAAACTAAAAAATAATGAAAATAAAAAGAAGATATTCTATATATTTCAATATTACTTTAAATATTTATGTTGCATTACTTAATTTGTTTTTTGTTTGTGTTTGAGACAGAATCTCACTGTTCCCCAGGCTGCATTGCAGTGGTGCGATCATAGCTAACTGCAGTCTCAAACCTCTGGGCTCAAGCAATCCTCCTGTCTCAGCCTCCTGAGTAGCTAAGACAGTAGGTGCTACCACACCCAGCTAAACTTTGTTTTTGAGATGGAGTCTCACCCTGTCACCCAGGCTGGAGTGCAATGGCACCATCTTGGCTCACTGCAACCTCCGCCTCCTGGGTTCAAACGATTCTCCTGCCTCAGACTCCTGAGTAGCTGGGATTACAGGCGCCCGACACCATGCCCAGTTAATTTTTGTATTTTTAGTAGAGGCGGGGTTTCACCATGTTGGCCAGGCTAGTCTCGAACTCCTGACCTCATGATCTGCCCACCTCAGCCTCCCAAAGTTCTGTGATTACAGGCGTGAGCCACCATGCCCAGCCATTTTTTTTTTTTTTTTTTTTAAAGAGATGGGGTCTCCAATTTTTTTAATTTTTTTTTTAAGAGACAGTGGTCTCCTTACATTGCTCAGGCTGGTCTCACATTCCTGGTCTTAACTGGTCCCCTACTCCCTAAATCCCCAAAGTGCTGGGATTACAGGTGTCCTGGTCCCAAAAGGCCATGAATTACTTAATTTTAATGTTAAACGTCTGGTATTGATTTAAATAGTAAGGTTTATTTTAAGATATTTAAGTAACCTACATTTTAGAAATGTTTAACAATATTTGCTAAAGTAGTATAAAATGCTTCATTTTATATTTTATTTATATAAATCTATAACATTTTAAACAGAAATAGATTTTGCTTTTATATTATTTAAATACAAAATATAAGAGTACTATTAAAGTATATGATATAATCTTTTACATACAAAATATATCATTAGTTATATATAAAATGTTTTATATGTTGTATTTTATGTTTAAAATATCATTTTAGTAAAATGTATTATTATTAAAAATCATAAAGTGAAAGGAGAAGAGTATCTGTATTTGGAAAGAATCAGAATACATAAGCTTAAATCCTAGCCAAGGTGTGTCTAATTAAGTGTGAAGAATTTCTTAATGCTACCCTTTGAAGGTCTAAGCTTTTGGCTGACGTCTTCCCCTCTCTGCCCCCGACGATTCCCCGGGATTGTATTTTGAGCATTATCGTGCTTGTTTATTTTGCATTCTAGATTAGGGCTGGCAGTGGTCACAGATGTGTTTGTTTAAAGTTTTTCTTTTCCTATAAAGAGCGGATATTACCTAAACCTGAGGAGTTGGCAGTGCCTGTTTCCTCCCCGACCCCCATCTGCTTCAGGGTGGGGTGTGTTGCTTTTGGCCAGTGGAGGTCAGGCCAAATAAGAATTACTCTTACGTGATGACTGTAACATGTGTATAAATTACAGGGAGACCAAAATGCCTCTCTGAACCCTTTAGGAGACTAAGTGGTTCTGGGTCTGGGGAAGACAAAGGATCAAAGGAAAGGAGAGTGACAGGGGAATGAGAAAGGGATTTATTCCATGGAAGCCAAGAGTCAAGGAAGAATAAAAACAACTCAGCTGGACCTGGAGNACCCTTACAACATGCTGAGCTAAGATGGGGTTTTGTAGAAGTTGTGCGATTGCAGATGTCTGTCCAGGGCCATGGCCTGGCACATGGCTTTCCCATTTTCCCACTGGAAGAGCTAGCCACATCCTAGAAATGGTCAGTGCAGATTGGAGAAACGAAATACAAACGATGGCCGTCAGTTTCCATGTGCACATCCAGTTCTGGCCCTGAGCGAAAAGCCCGGAGCCTACAAAATGACCACACCTCCTTGCCTTTTCTTCTATGTTGGCAGAGCTGGGCTGGTCCCCCTGATGGGCATGAAATAGCAGTGAGAAGCTCTTTTAATGCTTAGCAACCAGGTGAGGACTGAGACTCCAGCAGAGAGATGAGATAACACTGGTTTGTATCACCAAAAGTGTCACATACCCGTGTAACACTATGTTCTGACAATATGATCCTGTAGGCATGAGGCTCATCTAAAACTGGCTCATGCTACCAGGAACAGATTTTGTAAATGGAGTGGCAAGTCACTGCAGGGACAGGTGACAAATACTGCCAAAATCTGCCTCACACCCATTGGTATAGGCTCTGGCCTCTGCTACACTCTACCTCAAGGTGTCCAAAAGCAGGACCCTGACTGCCATCTCCTCAGTATACACTATTGGTCATATTAATGGTACTTAAGAAAAGTTTTTTTTTATATTATAAAAACTACAAAATAAAATAATAAAAGAGGAAAAGAATAATTAGAGATAAATGATCCACACCTCTTCCCTACACACCCAAAATAATGATTGCATGGAATTCTTTGCAGCTCCATAGATAAAAAGATTCTGATGAAAGCTTCAGAAAATGTAACATGAACATGACATGATACACAAAAATGCAACTCCATCCCTAGACTCCTGTGTGGATTCCCCAGGGATCTGAGATACAGACATCTCTTTAGGCTATTTATTAGGTTGGTGTAAAAGTAATTGCGGTTTTGCCATTAAAAGTAATTGTGGTGCCCTCTTTTAATGGTAAAACCGCAATTACTTTTGCACCAACCTAATACATATGATATGGCTCCACATTATACAGTAAGGTCCTCGAGGATAAGGGTGGGTCTTTTAATGCGTAAGTCTCCATTAATACCCACAGCACCTTGTGGTGCATCTAATGTGCAGCAGGAACCCAGCAAACCTTGTTGCCTGCCCCACCTCTTTGCCCACAGTCTTTTGCAACATTCACGCTTTACAGATGGGTCTCAGCAACATCTTAACACACAGCATCTTCAAAAGTCAAATGAGACTTCTAGGAATTTATCATAAAGAAATAATCCAATATGCAAGCATGGCATCTTGCCCAAAGATAGTTTTGACTGCATTATTTATTATAGCCAAAAACTGGGAACAGAGGCTAGATGCAGTGGCTTCATGTCCATAATTCCAGAGTTTTGGGAAGATCACGTGTCCGGAGCCGTGAGGCCCGGAAATTGCCGCGGCCCCTGTTGCTTAAGCTCCGCATTGCGGAGACAAGATGGCGCACTTCCTGGTTCTTCATCATCAACTTTTCCCTCAGAGCCCGAACTTTTCCCGCGCGCTGCGTAGATAACTTCCCCTGCCCAGGAAAGACTAAGTCTACCGAGCATGCGCCTGGTGACGTCTCTCATTATTCTCCTCCCCGCCTGCTCTGCCGCACTTCCTCTTCCCTGCCAGCCTATATAAGGCATTGCACCACCGCCATTAAACGAGACTTGATCAGGATACTGTCTTGTCTCCATTTCTTGTGTCTCTTGTCTCTCTAAATTCCCACCCCCTCCTCCAAGGTCTGTGTTAACCATCCCGCTGGACGGGACAATCACGTGAGGCCAGGAGTTTGAGACCAGTCTGGGCAACAGAGCAAGAACCCATTTCTTAAAAAAGGCCAAGTGTGGTGGTGCATGCCTGTAGTCCCAGCTACTCAGGAGGCTGAGGTGGGAGGATCACTTAAGCCCAGGAGTTAAAGGCTACAGTGAGCTATGATTGTGTCACTGCACTCCAGCCTAGGTGACAGTGAGACCCTCTCTCAAAACAAAAAACAAAACAACTGTGAACAACGCAAATACCCAACAGAAAAAGGGGTAAGTCAACTGTCATGCAGCCATATAATAGAATATTGTGCAAACATAGAAAATGATGCTTATGAAGACTTTTCAATGGCAAGTAAGATGATTATGATGTAATGTTAAATGAAAAGGGCTTATTCATAGACATATATGATCTCAACCCTCTCTAAAATGACAAAAGAAAAAGAAAAACCCTAGGAGGTTAACTGATTAGTAGGAGTGGTTGGATTAGTAGGATTATGATTGATTTTCTTTTCTTCACTATATTTTTCCACATTTTCTAAATTTGTCATTTTATGGTCAGAAAAAAATGCTAATTTAAAAAATCCACAAAAAGACAGGAAGATCTTTGAAGGACAGCACTCACAATAATGGGAAAAGGGTTCTCCCAAAGTCTAGGGGAGTTGGCAGGTCCCAGCTTCATGGACCCATCCCAGTTCCTGAGCCCCGAATCGCTGGTAGAAGGCTGTGCTGACCCTGAACCTTGAAAGCTTCAGAGGCCTGGGCTCTGTTGCCAGGTCTTGTTGCTCCATTTGCTCAAGACCTCTTTATGATTCTTAGTGAAAGCTGTGGACTCTCTCTGAAACATGCAACTCAGACAGATGCACAAAACTCTGCCACAACCTGAAGCCCATGCACGGATCCCCTCCGGTTCTGAGACCCAGGCATCACCGTACATTGTACAGTAACTTCTTAAAGCCTTTGGGACATATTGTTAAAAATAAGATAATCCTTCCAGTTCCAAAAGGAATGCAAAATGCAGAGCCCAGGGCTCTGAAGCTTTCAAGGTTCAGGGTCAGCACAGCCTTCTACCAGCTCTCCGGGGCTCAGGAACTGACTGGGATGGGTCCATGACAGCTGGGACCTGCCAGCTCCCCCAGACTTTGGAGAACCCTTTTCCCATTATTGTGAGTGCTGTCCTTCAAAGATCTTCCTGTCTCTTTGTGGATTTTTTAAATTAGCATTTTTTTTTCTGACCATAAAATGACAAACTAGAAAATGTGGAAAAATATAGTGAAGAAAAGAAAATCAATCATAATCCTACTAATCCAACCACTCCTACTAATCAGACTGCTAAGCAAAGTTTGTTTTCTCTGCATTCTGGACAGTCTTCCCTTACCCTACCTCTCTCAGGGGGCTTCTGAAGAGCCCACTCTGGGATCCTCAAGATCCTCAGATTCTTTCTTTTTCCCAGCTTTTCCCCACCCAAATATTCCCTATCAAAAGTTTCTTGCTAAAGGAGCATAATCCTAAGTCTTCTAGTCAGACACTGTGTGTCTGTGTGTGCGCGCGCACGCGTGTGTGTAGGTGGATTAGTGTGGCACAGAGCATTCCTCTCCCTGAAACCACTTGCAATGTAAAGGGAACTTGCATTGTCTGAGTGTGTGGTTGACATACCCCACAATCCTGGGTGTGTCAGATGCCATTCACTGTATGCTGGGATTTCTCCTGAAGAAAGCACACAGATACCTGTCCTGCAAACTGCCTGTCTGTCAGCCTGGGCTTTGGGCCCGGCTCTCCAGCAAATACCACAAGTCTTTGATGTCCTCATGACGATCATCTCTCTTAGCATGGTGCCTCTCTCTCCACCCCAGAGAAAAAACCAAAATGGCTCTTCAGAGAAAAGCACTCTCTCCCCATTTAATGTAGGAAATAAATAGAGGCAGTCTTGCACTCTTCCCTAAGCACGTGGCTATGGCATTTCTTTGACTTGTAGTAAATAGATTCTACCAGGGAGATGGAAAATGAGGGGTTCAGGCAGAGGCAGAGGCCCTTTTTTATAAGCCCCTTACCAGCCATGGCTAACTTCCTAATGGAGAAACCTACAAAGGCTTTCCTCCTTTTGTCATGAGAAAAGAATACTGCCCTGGGTCACTCTGCACAGCCTAAGGAGGCCATCTGCACTTTCTCACTCCTGGGTGAACAACTTCCCTGAAAGGACGAGGGAGCCACTTGTCCCATGCTGCATCCACACGCCTCTGGGAGCACCAGGCCAACACACGTTCTTTAGGTCTCAGGTTTACATCCTTTTGTGGCAAAATGTGGTGCCCTCTTTCTAAGGCAAAAGATCAAAAACTTTGGGACTTCAAACAATTTCAGAGATAAAAATCATGCTGCAGGGAAGTAGGCAAAGGGACTTGGAACATATGGACTTTATTTCACTCCAGATTAACAGGCAGCGAAAAATGAAAAATATGAAAACAAGAAGTGCCTGAGAAAGTATGTTTTGTGTTTTGCCAAGCCCCAAACATTTCCCGGGTGGTAGGAGAGGTCTGGCAAAGTCCTCTGGTGCTCAAAATGATGGTAGAGGAACGGGAGGGGCTTTCTGCGCACATGCGGGTATGATGGATGAGGGTCACTCTGCTGCATCCATCCAGGACTGTGAGCCATCATGCCATGGCTCCACGCTCAGCTCGCCCCACTGAGGGCCCTGTCCCTCCATCCAGAAATGGCTGTCTTGGAGGGTTGCTGCATTTGTCAATGTGATACAGTGTGGCCACGGGTGAGTGGCAGAGAGCACACGGGGACTGGCCTGGGTCTTCTGGGGAGGACTTTACAACTCACCCCACAAAGACCAAGCAGCCCTTTGTGTGAGAACAAAGAGCTAAACCTAGGTCTTTTGGAGGCTTTGGGGCTTGAACCAACTTAAATTTTTAAGACAAGATCCTCTCAGCAGCAAATAAAGCAAAGCTATCTGTCCTTAAAATGGTGGAGCTGAGAGATACCTTCTGACCTATATCGCTGTGCTGCAGTTAGGAATAAAATGAGATCCGTGGGAAACTTCTGGCGGGTGAGAGCGCTATGTGCAAGGCCGTGTGCCTGCTCTTCATCAGAAGCTTTTAAGTTAAATAATTTCAGAAGGAGCTTTACTGCCCTCCTGAGATCCTTCATAGGGAAATGGAAAATCGGCTCCCTCCGAAGCCTGCTGAATGTGCTCTCTGTAACTGAGCCAAAATATTCATGGCCCTCCTGAGAAATCTGTGCTATAGGGAAGAGTTTCCAGCCCAGAGACCCTAAAGCCCGTCAGGCAGCTGCTCCCCTTACATCCTCCAAGCTCAGGGTCTCCAAGTTGTGGCTGAGTCTCTGCTCCTATCTCAGGACAGATCAGAGCTCTGGTGGGGCTGACACTTGATCCAAATGGTACCCCCACGAGTCTGGGCAAGGGGCTTCCCATTCACACCTCCAGGGAAAGACGGAGCTCTGTTGTCCCACAGAGCAGGTACCTGTTGCTGCCCTTCATCAAGGAAGTTATCCCTGGGTACCTGGAGGATGGCTGACACCTGGCCACCCAGGGACCAGGGCTGTTCCCTAACATAATCAGCCTGGAACCTCAAGCATCCCTCCTCATGAGCACATTTCCAGTCACGCACTCCCTGATCTAATCATGGTGGAAATCTCGGAGGCAATGCTACTTTCCCACCGGTTCCTCCCCATCATTCCACTTGTGTTGACAGCCCCTTATCTTTTCGAAGCCAAAACGGATGCTAGTTCTGCAGGCTGGCTTGCAGCTGTCCCAGCAGACTGGCAGAGCCCCTGAAAGAAGTCCCATCAGATACAGCTTCCTATTTTTTCCTCACATTTGCAGAAGGTAGAGACGGCTTGCTTTGCATTTCAAGTAGGGAACTCATTATCTTCATTTATACTCTGTTCCTTCAACATTTCTGTGCTAGGCACTGGAACCAAAAAATGAGTAAGAAAGATGAGTACGAGCTCACAGTCTAGTAGAGGAGACCAATCAGGAAAGGCGCGATTATGGGATGCAGATCTCAGAAAGTGATAAGCAATGAAACCATGAAGGAAGGGCTGCCCAACCAATCTGGGCATGGAAGAAAGTTTTGCTGGACAGGGAACATTTGAGATGGGTTCTGAAGCATGCATAGGAGCTTGCCTATTCATCATTTAGAAGTTTGGGTCAGGTATAAAAAATGGTCTAAAATAAGATTAATGGTGTTTAATGTGGAATCGGGGAACTGCTAATACTGGACTATTTATAAAAACTATTGTGTGTATGACTGGGCGCGGTGGCTCATGCCTGTAATCCCAGCACTTTGGGAGGCCGAGGTGGGCAGATCGCAAGGTCAGGAGATTGAGACCATCCTGGCTAACACAGTGAAACCCCATCTCTACTATACAAAAAATAAGCCGGGCGTGGTGGCGGGGGCCTGTAGTCCCAGCTACTCGGGAGGCTGAGGCAGGAGAATGGCGTGAACCCGGGAGGCGGAGCTTGCAGTGAGCCAAGATCGTGCCACTACACTCCAGCCTGGGCGACAGAGCGAGACTCCATCTCAAAAAAAAACAAAAAACAAAAAAACTGTTGTGTGTGTATCCTGATGCACAGTTTTCTGAGAGAGGTTCATTAGAATCTTAAAATAATCTGTGATTCAAGAAAGATTAAGCAGAATTGGAGTTTAGACCAAAGAAAAAGAAAAAAGCCAGGTCAAAGACAAATCTCTGGTTTCAACAGAACTAAGCATATGAACGGACAGGGCTATTTATAATCCCTCCATCCCTGCACCCTGAGACACGGGACATTTAGTTACTTTCACTCTCTCACTCACTCACTGCAACACTCCATTTAGCCCAGCTCTTTTTCCTCTTTTATTTTTCTTCCTGCTAATCTCCTTCCTACTCCCCAACACACACACACACACACACACACACACACACACACACTTTTTTTTTTTTTAACTAGAAACTGCAAGAGAAGTAGAAGTATCATCAGGGATGACTTGTCTACATCCCAATCTTCCCTCTATCCCTTCCTCCATATACATTAAGAGGCCATTTGGAGAGACTAAATTCCCGATTTTCAATCCCCATGAAAGTTCTTAACATAAATACAATTTCCCAACTCAAAAAACTAGTCTGATCTGCTCATAGTACAAATGTCACAATTTTAAATAGCAACAACAGTCATTTATTGAGTACTTACTTCGTGCTAGAGGAGGCTGAGTTTTTTGCATGCATTTTCATGTTTTGGTCTACACAATCAGGTACTTGTCCTGTTCCCACCTTACAGATGTGGAAACTGAGCCTCTGAGGGGTAAGCAACTTGCTTCTGATTCCACAACTCAATAGCTGTAGAGTCAAATCTGGAATTTGAACCCAGATTGTCTAGCTACAAAGCCAGCCTAGTCTTTTAAATTTTTTTTTTTTTTTTTTGAGATGGAGTCTTGTTCTATCACCTAGGCTGGAGTGCAGTGGTGCAATCTTGACTCACTGCAACCTCCGCCTCCCAGGTTCAAGACATTCTCCTGCCTCAAGTCTCCTTAGTAGCTGGGATTACAGGCATGCACCTGTAATGTACCTGGCTAATTTTTGTAATTTTAGTAGAGACAGAGTTTCACCATGTTGGCCAGGCTGGTCTTGAACTGCTGACCTCAAGTGATCCGCCTGTCTCAGCCTCCCAAAGTGCTGGGATTAAAGGTATGAGCCATGCTCAGCCAAAAATAAGTTTTTAAAATTGACACATAATAATTATACATATTTCCGGGGTATATAGTGATGTTTCAATACATATAATGTATAGTGATCAGATCAAGGTACTTAGCATATTCATCATCTCAAATCTTTTTTTTTTTTTGAGATGGAGTTTCACTCTTGTCTCTTGTTACCCAGGTTGGAGTGCAATAGTGCAATCTCGGCTCACTGCCACCTCTGCCTCCCGGGCTCAAGCAATTCTTCTGCCTCAGCCTCCCGAGTAGCTGGGATTACAGGCATGTGCCACCAAGCCCGGCTAACTTTGTATTTTTTTTTAGTAGAGACGGGGTTTCTCCATGTTGGTCAGACTGGTCTCGAACTGCCGACCTCAGGTGATCTGCCACCTCAACCTCCAAAAGTGCTGGGATTACAGGTGTGAGCCACTGCGCCCATGCCAAAGAAATCAAATCTTTATGATTTCTTTGTGTTGGGAACATTCAGTATCCTCCTTATAGCTATTTGAAAATATACAATAAAATGTTGCTAATTACAGTCACCCTACAGTGCTATAGAACACTAGGACTTATTCCTCCCATTAAGCTGTACTTTGGGTCTGATCTTAACTTTCGCACTCTTACTGCCTTCTGACCACCCTTCTCTTAAGGCTGGCGAGGTTATTCTTTGCACCCATGTCACCCAGAGATACACGCTCCCATTCTTGCTGGCTACACGTGCCTGTGCACATATGTGCAGTGTCTGCAGCACACAGCACAAAAGGAGGGCTCTGAAGACAATCATGCAACCGACTGCAGTGAGCTTCAGAAACCAGGGCAGTGGGGGTGGGAGGCCCGATGCTCAGCTGGGTGACATCTGAAGTCTCAGGGCAATTTGATTAAGTTTCCATCCTAATTTCACACTTGAAACGGAAGTGGGTCAGAGCGACCCATATTCAGCTCCTGTGTTGAAGCTCCTGGGGCTATTAGTGGGCTCTGAAAGAGGGTCACAGCCAATGAAAGGAAGTCAGGATGGCTGATGGTGATGGGACTTGGTGTTGAACTGAATTAATTGTTCAAGTGCTTTCTACATTCAACCCACCCATAAGGCCGAGCCCCTATCCCACCAACCCTTTTGTGGACCTTCCCCCATGACTCTAGACTGTTACCTGGGCCCTTTTATTGCCCAGGAACCCCCACCAGCATGCGGATTTTCTCAGATTTCTGTATGTGCATTTGGTCATCTAATGATGGAAACTATCACATGTGTAATGAGCATTTACTCCTGAAACACTTTCCAATTCCTGTTACCTTATTGGTAAATCCCATACATCTCCATCTCTACAGCTTATATTTGAGGCTACAGTTGAGAATGCAGATATGATACTGGGGAGTCACTAGCCAGCTCCTTCCAGCAGGGGTATTCCCCAGGAGAGAAATGAAAAGCTTGCTACTTCCAGCCCAAGGGAGACCAAGGGTAGAAGTCTAGAAACAACAGGTAGGAATGTAGAACCAAGAGACCTTCCAAGTTAGTGGCCAGCTTCCCATGCAGGGAGGCCTGGGGCAGCCCTCCCCTTCGTGTCGGTGGCACATACAGACCAGAGTGTGAGGGGGCAGGGAGGTTGGACGAGGGCAAAAGGGCCCATGGGAGAACAGAGGCTTGGAATTGGATACAGTGGGGACAGTGGTCAGGGACTTGGGAACAGAGGAAAATGGCCAGGACTGTGAACTCCAGTAGTTGAGTCCTACTGTATTGGTCCAAAATAGCCAAATGACAACCACTGTACCTCGGTGGTCACTATTCTAGAGAGTGGCCTAGAACAGCCATTCTTGAGCCTACACCACCATTCCACACTTGGACAAGCCAGGATTCAGAGTGTACCCCCCGGATCCAAGGGGCATAGCCAGAGTCTCATAAGCCACACTATCCCCACAGAAAGAGCCAATTTCTGGAGTGGAAGAGGAAAAAGCACAATGTCAAACATTGGGTCACCAGAGTCACGCAAAAGAGGCTGAGATACTTACAAGAAAACACTTGTAAAACCCAAAACATTGGGTGAGATTGCTGGGTTGAACTACAATTCTATTTCCTACCCACCCACCTAACAGGATGGAGGACTAGAATGGTGGTCAACCTGGCTGTTGAGAAATAAAGGAATCCAGGCTTTCTCTTCCCAAGTATGGTGTGAAACCTCATCACACATCCAAAAGGCTGGGAACCTCTTGTCATCTCCCAAAGCCCCCACGTAGTCCCCAACAAACCTCAGAATCTCCTTGCTGATTGCAAGTCAATACTTAAAAAGAAACACTATCCTCACTGTATATACAGCGGGAAGACAAGAGACTTTAAACTAGGCAACATCTCAAAATAAATGTAGGAAATTCTCCATTCAAGGCGGGTTGTGCTTTAGTGAAGGGATCACAAGTGCATTTACCCAGCAGATATGTTTTTTGTTTTTTTTTTTTTAAAGCCAAGATATTTCACACAGTCTGAAGTTTTGGTCTCAAGAAATGCAAAAACTCAGAAACATTGGGTTTCTTCTGCAGAACCTCCTGCATGACAACACTCAGTTGTAGCTGTCTAGTGGCTTCCACAGTTAGATGGCATGTACATCTGCAGTATACCATAGAACACACCAGTCCCCAGTGCATTGCTGCCCTGTATTAGTTTTGTATTGCTGCTATAACAAACCAGCACAAACTGAACAGCTTAAAACAACACCCATTTACTATTTTTCAGTTCTCTAGATCAGAAGTTCAGGTGGGCTCAGCTGAGTCCCTGATTAGGGTTTCACAAAATCGTTCTGGAGAAGAATCTGCTTTCAAGCTCATTCAGGCTGTTGGCTGAACTTGGTTCCCTGTGGCTGTAGGACTGAGGTCCCCATCTCCTTGCTGGCTGTCAGTTTCTACAGAGCCCACTTTCCTGCCATGTGTCCTGCCATCTTCAAGCCAGCAATAGCATGTGGAAGTTGGATCCTTCTCATACTTGGAAGCTCTCGGACTTCCTCTTTTGCCACCAGCAAGAGACAATTTGCTGCCTTTCAAGAGCTCCTGTGATTAGATTAGGCCCACCCAGATGATCCCCTTTTTGCCGTAGAGCTAATCACAGAAGTAACACCAAGTGGCAAAGTTCCTCTTAGAATTCTACCTCTCACAGTTGTTCCAGCCCCGTCTACTCATTGTGTTACCTGCCTGCAAGCTCTAGAAACCCCACAGAGGAAGAGTCTCAAGTATTCTCAGACATGTCTACATTCCTTCCAAACCTCTCTTTGTTTCTAAGTTCCTTCAGTAGTTTTACTCCATCAAAAAGAAAGACTCTGTGAGGTACTCTAGGGTTTTTAAGATCTTTTTTTAGTCTCCTTGTTATCAATGAGATTGTGTCCTGCAGCTCTGGGCTCCCTGGAGGCAGTAGCAACAGAAACAGGCGCAGGGCAGAGCCAGAGCCTCAGTCTTGGGGCAGAAAAGAGCACAGGGAAAGGAAGAGGAGCTAAAATTTTATGTATCCACGTGGCATCATGGGTTTCCCTTTGGCTCACTTAAGCACCACTCCAGCACCATCATTTGTAGAAAATGGGGAACTAAGGCTTAGAGATTATAATTGCCCGAGGTCAGAGATATGTGCAGATCCAGGGTGCAAATTCAGTTCTGTGGTCCCAAAGCCCCGCATTTTCCATGTTTCACATGAGTAGAATGGGGGATAGGATGAAACGACTGAGCCTCAGAACTACCAGGTGGGTTAATAAAGGAAGCACCAACCCCTCAGGCCCCGCCCCACCAGGTCCCAGCATTGTATTGAGAAGATTTGGGAAAGCAATGAAAGGAGGGCAGAGTCCAGAGCTTGAAGACAAAAGAACTGGAAAGCAAGAAGGGCTGGAGGCTCGACATGGGAGAACACAGTGGTTCTTCTCTTTGAAGGCGAATAGCTGTTTTCTCCACATCCATGGCAGTGAACGTGCCAGGACAACTGAAAGATTATTATCGAGAAAGAGAGAGGCTGGGGAAACCAGCCATTATAGTGCTGGGGTTCCTATGGGGTTCCCACAGCTGAATAAAGGAAGCCCTCCCAGGGCCCCAGCCTTCTGCAAGTGGGCACCTCTCATCTCAGCCAAAGGAACCAGGCAGTGATGGGCATGCCACATACTCCACTTCTGTGAACCCAGGTGCCAGAAGGAAAGCCACTGGGGGACCATGCTAACCCCGCCTCCTGCAGCCTAGTAACACACGCCCTTGGAGGGATAAAAACACCTAGAGTGGCCAAAGCCTGCCCAAGAAAGGAAAGCAGCCCAATGCTCCATGCATCCTCCCCAAGAAACAAGAGATCCTCCTGCTTCAGCCAGAAGCAGAGGGAAACAATCAGCTTATGCGAACCCCATCTGCTGCTGGTGTGGCCTAACAGAGGCAATAAACCCCTCCTGCAGCCAGGAGGCAAACCAGCTCCAGGGCTCCACCCCCAGCAGGTGGTGAACATGATTAACATGCTACTTCCCAGAACACTTTCACCTGCACCAGCTCCACACGGTAGACACAGTCTATGCCAAGGCCCAGGGAGTGGTGGGAAGATAGTAATGGTAGCAACTGACAAGTAACCTACAGTGCAATAATTGAGTGTGTGTGTGTGTTTGCGGGAGGAAAGGTAGTAGAGATGTGTGATTCTGGGGAGCTGCCCAGCCCCTGAGTCTCCTTGCTGTGACTGGGAAATTCCCCACCTGAGAGTCTTGGTGGGAGGTACAGCCTCCCTCCGTAGAAGCCACGCCAGCTGTTTGCTTTCCCAGCAGCCTTTGCAGCAAAGCCATGGGCACCCACCCGGGTTTGACCAACCAGGGACACCACCTGGGCCTGGTACATGAGAATGGAGGAAGGTAGAGATCTGTGCTGGCAGCAGGGGTAGTAGCATCTAGTTTCTAGGGCTGTGATGCCCACGATGCAATGACGGCTTCTATCACCCAGCGACAGCACCACTGCCAGCAACCGAGTCTGTCTACACCAGATGGGTTCTCTGGTGTGATCCGGACAGTGGTTCCCGCTGCCAAGCCTTTCTTTGTTCCTTGTGTTTTTCAAGCCGACTTCCCCAGCCTCTCGTACATTTCTGTGAGGAACTAAGGTCCTTTCAAACAATTTCCTTCTGCTAAAATCAGCCAGGTAGTTTCTGTTGTTGGCAATTTAAATGCCTCTTGAGTACAATAGGTTTCCAAGCTTTCTGGACCCCTTTCTGAAAGGATTGATTTGGACACGGAGGAAGCTCTGAGTGCCTATTAATAAAGCAGCCCAAGATCTAGTGTGATTTGTCAGACAGGAAGTGAAATGAGGGTCAGGGAATGTGGATTGAAATCCTCACCTGGCATTTGCAAACCATGTGACCCAAAGCAGCTTAGGGCACTTACCTATAAAATTGGAATAATAACGCCTTCTTCAAAAGGCTGCTTTGAGGATGAAAGGACAGATAGGCACTGTCCTGACCCATGGAAAGTGCTTATAAATGTCTGCTCAAGTCAATAACAGACCCAAATAAAACCTGCACAGGTCAGCTCTTAGAGCTGCAAGAATTCAAAACAAGTTGGTGGCAGGGAGGTAAGTGCGTGGCAGCACAGGGGGTGGGAAAGATACAGACTCGAAAGCTACGTGGGTTCCAGATCTGGCTTTGCCACTCATTCCATGTGCAAAAACCGTCTGTGAAAGAGAGCTGATATCTGGTCCTGCCAGCTTTGTTAAGACTGCTGACAGTATGAAACGAACAGTGTACGGGAAAGTTTGCTGGAAGGAATAGGCCTACCGCAAGAAGAAAGTTACTACTGAGATGTAATGACAAATAAAACCAAAGAATACACTTACTGTAGCGCTCTCTGCCAGGGATCCCTGGGCAGATGCTCTTATGAATGAAAACAAAATGCAAACCTGCAGCCCCCAGATCTGCCCACGTGAATATCATGATGGGGTGCTGGCGGGAGCAGCTTAGCAAATGTCAGGTTCAATTTATGCCATACAGACACCCCTGGCGGAGACCTGTGTTGGCATTGCTGGCTGGCTGGGGTGGCCAAAGGGAGTCAAGGCTGGAAAAATGGAGGGTAGAGGTTGCCTGAGCACTTAGTTGCACACATTATTAACTGCTCCCAGGAAATAAGGAAGGGTTAGCTAGCTATATGGAAGGCTGCAGATTAAAACTCCTCTTTCCAAATCACAAAACCTCACTCTTGGTTGCAAGCTGATATTTTCATAGGTCTATGCTACCATCCTCACTAGGCTGAGGATCGCTGGGAAATTAGTCTTATCAACAGAGCTCAGAAACCTCAGAAATGGGCAAGGCGAGACACAGAAGTGGGGAGTATAACGGAATGTTTACAAAGCATCTGATCCCAGAGAGCCAAGCTTTCCTCCTGCAGCCCAGAAGCCAGCAGATTTCTTCCCTCCTACAACCTCTTATCTCCAAGGGACAGTGCTTAATGTTTCACCTAGGGACCCCATGACTACCGCTGAGCTGAATGACATGGGGGTGTCAACAAGCCCAGCCATCCAAGGCTGAAAGGCTGAAACACCGCTCACTGCTGGGGGTGGAGAGTGGTCATGCTGCCCCGGGGCTGGCTGGGCTGAGTCCTGGTGCTTTGTTTTCTTTTGCAACAATATGCAAAATAATGCAGACTGTTTTGAAGACAGAAACCTAGTTGGCAAGAACTCCCAGAAAACTGGGCGCACCTGAATCTGTGTCGGCCCCAGCAACACTCGTTCAAAATCTGAAAATCTGGAAGCCCACAGCCTGCTTGGTGATGTCAGGTGGCAGAAGCCCCATTTTACAGACAAGGAAATGGGCTAGGAGTTAAGTTTTCATACTTTCTCTTCCACATAATAATGTGAGGCCCTAGAAGAGGCCAGGATACAGGCAATAAAGGCTCCAGCCCTTGAGTAAAGGGTCCCAGCAGAGCTGAAAAGGTTCCCTTGTACATCCTGGGGATGCTTCCATATGGGAAGGACTCACTGATTCCCAGGAAAGGGTTCTGCATGGACACAACGCTGGAACAAGTCTGGCCTGGGGCTCCTGGACAATCAGCCACTCATCACACTTGCACAGGACTTGGGTGGAGCATGTGGGAGATGTCTAGATGTCTCAGACACAGTGATGCCCTAAACGTGTGTCAGATGCAGAGAACAAGGATAGAAGCCCAGGTGTGGCTTACTTTGTGCTCCAGTGGGAAGGGGCATGGACAGGTGATTTTTCCCCTCCCCTCCTCCTCCCCGTCAGCCCTCAACCACCCTCCTCTCATGAGCACCTCCTCCTGAGACCGGTCACCATGCTCAATCACACTGAAGTCTGAAAATGCCCCCTGGAGTAAGAGAAATACACACACACACACACACACACACACACACTTACTGATGGAAGCAGTTACTACCACCAAGTACCTGGGAAGTGTTTTGTAGGAATCATCTCACTGAATCCTCCCAAAACCTGAAGAGGCTATTGTCATTCCAATTTCACAAACAAAGCCAAACCCTCAAGAGTCAAGGCCCAAGTTCACATCCTCGTAAGTGGTTGAGCCAGGATCCAAACCCCCACACTCTGGCTCTGTGTATCTGTGCTCATCTTGATTATATTACAATATTGAATGCAATCTGGCAGCCAGTCAAATGTGATGGCAAAGAAATCAAGTTGTGATATGGTCTGGCTGTGTCCCTACCCAAATCTCATCTTGAATTGTAGCTCCCATAATTCCCAGGTATCATGGAAGGGACCTGGTACGAGGTCATTGAATCATGGGGGTGGTTCTTTTCTGTGCTGTTCTCATGATAGTGAATAAATCTCATGAGATCTGATGGTTTTATAAAGAGGAGCTCCCCTGCACTCACTCTCTTGCCTGCCACCCTGTAAGATGTGACTTTGCTTCTCCTTCACCTTCCACCATGATTGTGAGGTCTCCCCAGCCATGTGATACTGTGAGTCGATAAACCTCTTTCCTTTATAAATTACCCAGTCTCAGGTATGTCTTTATTAGCAGTGTGAGAACAGACTAATACAAGTTGGAAATGTGGATTTTCATGTAACCATTCAACCCTATAGACTTTTAAAAAGATTTTTTATTTTAAGTTCCAGGGTACATGTGCAGGATGTGCAGGTTTGTTACATAGGTAAATGTGTGCCGTGGTGGTTTCTGAACATATCAACCCAGCACCTAGGTATTAAGCCCAGCATGCATTAGCTATTTTTCCTAATGCTCTCCCTCACCGAACCCTACTCCCCAACAGGCCCCAGTGTGTGTTGTTCCCCTTCCTGTGTCCATGTGTTCTCATTGTTCAGCTCCCACTTATAAGTGAAAACACGTGGTGTTTGGTTTTCTGTTCCTGTGTTAATTTGCTGAGGAGAATGGCTTCCAGCTCCAACCATGTCCCTGCAAAGGACATGATCTCATTCCTTTTTATGGCTGCAGAGTATTCCATGGTGTACATGTACCACATTTTCTTTATCTAGTTTATTTTTGATGGGTATTTGGGTTGATTCCATGTCTTTGCTACTGTGAACAGTGTTGCAATGAACATATGTGTGCACGTATCTTTGTAACAGAATGATTTAGATTCCTTTGTAATCCCACAAACATTTATTAAGAGCCTACTGGAGAAGAGATGGGGGTCACCCAGGTTGCCATCAAATCTTGTATGTTCCACAACTAGTTTCCGTGCTTTAGAACCATGGTTCCCAACCTAAGGCATCCAGGGGTCCCATGGTGAACTCAGGGTAACTGCAGTGTGTTTTAAAATTTAGAGGGAAACATTCTGTTACTTGACATCTATTGGATACTGCAGGAACTGCTAACTGGAGAAAGTTCACAGTTTCAACACTGGTTACATGGGATTCCTTTCAGTGACAGCCTATCTCTGTGAAGCTGAGTTTTTGGCAGTTGCTGTGATTAGAACAAACACACACCAGGAAAAAATCAAGATGTGGGATGGAACTGTGGGTGGCAGAGTTCTATCTGATTCCAAGTTTGAGAAGTTGTGCAGTGCCCCACAGGCATACATATCTCATTGTCAAAATAATTAATGGGAAGGCCATTAGGTTGAGATAGCTCTCATGCCTTGGGTTCCTACGTAAACAAATCAAAACTCAACCCTATGTAAACAGTAAAATGAAACTTAAGCTTAAACAATTAGAAATGCCAACTAACATCTAATAGGGACTTTCCACTTTAACCAATCAAATGTTTTCTTTGACTTGCTTCTTCACACCCCTGGGTGGAGCACTAAACCACTTTTGGTCTGGTACTGCTGGATTCACGAATTGCTGAATGTGTAAGTAAGCGCTTTAAAATGTTAATGAGCCTACGTTTATCTTTTAACACCATTAACACTGTGATTAAGAATAAAATAAAAATATTGGTAGGCCGCAGTGACTCACATCTGTAAATCCTAACACTTTGGGAGGCCAAGGCAGGTGGATTACCTGAGATCGGGAGTTCAAAAGCAGCCTGGCCAACATGGTGAAACCCCGTCTCTACTAAAAATACAAAAATTAGCCAGGTGTGTTGGCAGGCGCCTATAAATTCCCAGCTACTCAGGAGGCTAAGGCAGGAGAGTCACTTGAACCCGGGGGTGGAGGTTGCAGTGAGCTGAGATTGCGCCACTTCACTTCAGCCTGGGCGACAGAGACTCCATCTCAAAAAACCTAAACTAAAATAAAATATCTTTACTCTTTCGATTTATGAGATATTTTTTAAAGCACCTGCTAAGTTATTAGGATTAATACTTATTATTTGGACTTAGTCACTTACTCTATGAACTTGTGAAGTCTTTCTTTTGGCCTAGGAGTACCACGAAAAAAATTACTGAGATGTTAAAGGCACCGTGCATGGAGAATGTTTGGGCACGTCTATTCCAGAATGTCCGCGTCCTCCTACTCCCAACCATAATTATAAGTTCCTGAAAGGCAGGAGCCTTCTCATACTGGTCAATACTTTGGTTTTTCCTCAGCATACTTCACTTGCTGTAGAGACTTTTTAGTACTCGTTGATGATTTACTGTAGAATGTGTGCGTGAGGGGCCCTCAGTGATCCACAGCAGCACAGTGAGGTGTGAGTGATTACAGGGAGACCACTGACACACTAACTGACCGGTTCCACAGGCTGGGAGGCAGAGATCCGCACAGTGCCTTTCTGACCTCGAGAATAAATCCATTTTTCTGAGCTCTCTGATGCACTGTAAAATAATCAATTGCCTCTTAATGGGTTTTTGCATACAAATAAAGATAGAAAATTCAGTTATAAATCAGTTTAAACTCCTCTGGATTTAGAAGACTTCCTTGCCCATGAGGTTGAGGCTCCGTTTTATTGAAGTTTGAATCTATTATCATTTCATCTATTTAGATGGTTATTTCCAGTCTCAAAAGGCAGACTTACACATCTAGAAGGCAGAGGCCCTTAGGTCACAGGGGAAGATTAGCTTGTGGCAGCAGAGTTCAAGTTCCAGCCCTCTGGGGTATCTCACAACTGGACCCTGCCAATGAGAGTTGCAGGCCTGTCTTCTGTATCTGCTCACTGACCAGGAGAGTGCAGATAACCTGGTTGCTTGGCAACCACTGCCATCCAATACTGGGGCCAGCAGAGGAGGTGTGTGTCCGGTGTGAGGTTGACAGTCTAATCGTGGGCATGTGCCAGCCTTCTGTGTAGGTATCTCAAGACAGGACAGGCAGGAGAGATTCCACCCAGGTACCTGCTCCCATGGAGCTCTGGTCCTACTAAACTGCAAGATGACATCCATAATATAAAAGTGCCATTGGGAACCATGTGACACAGTTAATGGAACTGTCGTTCAACATTGGCAAATAGTTATGGTGGGAGCCTCTCTTAAAGACCAACCAATCTGCAACAAGTGGCTGTGCTGGGGACAGAAGATAGGAATGTGGGTCCAAAGAGAACTCTTGTCCTGTATTTTTGCTAGACAAGGGAAGAAAACCACAGAATCATTTTTCTGCTTTCTCAGTGCAGCAAGACGAACGAATCATCAAGGGTTTTATGAGTAGAACTTGCCAAATTATTCTGTTAGCTCATCGAGCAACTTTTGTATGCAGGTTAATTTCTATTTGAAGAATAAAAAGAAATGTAAGTATTTATTTAAATAGAGTATAAGTGAGGTATAGGTAAAACACAGTAACTAAAACAAAGCTACCCGCCTTCTTCAAGGGCTTAAAGTCCACAGAATGTACTCTGTGGAAGTCAAAGCACTTATAGAGTACATTAAATCCCAACTTCTAAGGATAAAGCCACTGAATTATTCCCCTCCAGTTCCCTCTGCTCTACAGAAAAAGTACTCAGCACGGAAAAGTACTCAGCACGGAAAAGTACTCAGCATGGAAAAGTACTCAGGTCTATGCAATTCTCTTCTCCTTTAGATTCCCTTAGTCTTTCCCTCAATCACCAGCTTATAAGACTCCATGTGGCCGGGCGCGGTGGCTCAAGCCTGTAATCCCAGCACTTTGGGAGGCCTAGACGGGCGGATCACGAGGTCAGGAGATCGAGACCATCCTGGCTAAC
>NW_016810019.1:1165883-1259754 GCF_001698545.2 Rhinopithecus bieti | reverse complement strand
TTATGCAGCCAACAGACACATGAAAAAATGCTCATCATCACTGGCCATCAGAGAAATGCAAATCAAAACAACAATGAGATACCATCTCACACCAGTTAGAATGACAATCATTAAAAAGTCAGGAAACATTTGGAGGCCGAGACGGGCGGATCACGAGGTCAGGAGATCGAGACCATCCTGACTAACACCGTGAAACCCTGTCTCTACTAAAAAATATAAAAAAAACTAGCCGGGTGAGGTGGCGGGTGCCTGTAGTCCCAGCTACTCGGGAGGCTGAGGCAGAAGAATGGTGTAAAACCGGGAGGCGGAGCTTGCAGTGAGCTGAGATCCGGCCACTGCACTCCAGCCCGGGCGACAGAGCAAGACTCCGTCTCAAAAAAAAAAAAAAAAAAAGTCAGTAAACAACAAATGCTGGAGAGGATGTGGAGAAACAGGAACACTTTTACACTGTTAGTGGGAGTGTAAATTAGTTCAACCATTGTGGAAGACAGTGTGGCAATTCCTCAAGGATCTAGAACTAGAAAAACCATCTGATCCAGTGAACCCGTTACAGGGTATATACCCAAAGGATTATAAATCATGCTACTATAAAGACACATGCATACGTATGTTTATTGAGGCACTATTCACAATAGCAAGGTCTTGGAACCAACCCAAATGTCCATCAATGATAGACTGGATTAAGAAAATGTGGCACATATACACCATGGAATACTATGCAGCCATAAAAAAGGATGAGTTCATGTCCTTTGCAAGGACATAGATGAAGTTGAAAACCATCATTCTCAGCAAACTATCACAAGGACAGAAAATCACACACCACATGATCTCACTCATAGGTGGGAGTTGAACAATGAGAACACATGGACACAGGGCAGGGAACATTACACACTGGGGCCTGTTGGGGGGTGGGGGGCTGGGGGAGGGATAGCATTAGGAGAAATACGTAGTGTAAATGATGAGTTAATGGATGCAGCAAACCAACATGGCACACGTATACCTATGTAACAAACCGCACATTCTGCACACGTACCCTAGAACTTAAAGTATAATAATAAAAAAAAACTAACACCCCTTTCCAAACTACCATATTATTAATCTTTTCCAAATACTGACACACACACACACACACACACACACCCCTCCTGTTTAGAACTTAATCTTTGCCATTGCCCATGATATGCAGTTTTTACTTTCCCGTGTCAACCATGATTTACCTCTCCAAAAGGACCCCCTGCATTTTGTCCACTCAGCCATCAAGTTCAAACAGGTTCAGCCCCCCATGCACATTCCCATCTTTCCTCCTTTGCTCCCTGCCTCTCTAGTCCCCATTGTGCCACTCTTCTCCAAGGTCCAACTTAAGTCCCACCTCCTCTGGGACATCCCCTCCGTGAGGACCCCAAGCCTTGGGTTATCTCTCCTTCTCTAATACTTGCTGCCTGAGACAGTTATGACTTTCCAAGCCTTAATCATATGACATCTGGAATTCTTAGGCATATTTTCCTGTAGAATATTGAGGTCCCCAACTACTTGTGAACTCTATTAAAGTGCGGTAGTTCCTCCAAACCTTCCGGGCTTCCATTTTGTTGTTGTTGTTGTTGTTATTGTTGTTTATATAAAATAGGGGCTAGGCATGGTGGCTCAGGCCTGTAATCCCAATACTTTGGGAGGCCGAGGCTGGAGGATCACTTGAACCCAGGAGTTTGAGACCCACTTGGGCAACACAGTGAGACCCTGTCTCTACAAAAATACAAAACATAGCCAGGTGCTGTGGCATGCACCTGTAGTCCTAGCAGCTCTGGAAGCTGAGGTGGGAGGATTCCTTGAGCCCAGGAGTTTGAGACCAACCTGGGCAACACAGCGAAACCTCATCTCTACCAAAAAATTAAAAAATTAGCCAGATGTGGTGGTGTATGCCTGTAGTCCAGGGACTAGGGAGGCTGAGCCAAGAGGATTGCTTCAGCCTAGGAGTTTGAGGCTGTAGTGTGTAGTGAGCCGTGCTAGCACCACTATACTCCAGCCTGGTGACACAGTGAGACCCTGTCAAAAAAAAAAAAAAAAAAAAGGAAGGAAGGGAGGGAGGGAGGAAGAGAGGAAGGAAGGAAGGAAGGAAGGAAAGAAGGAAGGAAGGAAAATAAGAGTATCTATCTCAAAAGGTTGCTGTGAGGATTACATGAGGCAATGCATGCAGGCTACTTAGCACAGTGACTGGCACAGGAAGTGCCAAATAAACGCTAGCTCAGCTCTTTTTAACCAGCTGCTGAAACCCTTGAGCACAACCAGGAATCGTACCTATTTCTTCGTGTCCCCCACTGGCCCAGCACAATGACCATCTTCAATAAACCTTTGTTGCTTGAAGTTAGCATAACAGGGAAAGGAAGAAAGAAGCCCAGAGAAGGAAAGTTTCATAGGACACTTAATTAAGATTTTCAAGGATATGATGGGTTATTTCACAGTGGATGGTGAACATTAGATTTTTTTGTTTGGGTGAAAGCAGAAGGTGAGAAATGGACTTCAATTCCAGTAATCCTGGCTGGAACTATCTGACGGTGCTAACTAGCTAGCAAAATAACTATACATTATTTAAGAAACTGGCCATTCAAAACTAGCCTGGCCAACATGGTAAAACCCCGTCTCTACTAAAAATACAAAAATTAGCTAGGCACGGTGGTGGGCGTCCATAATCCCAGTTACTCGGGAGGCTGAGGCAGGAGAATCGCTTGAACCCGGGAGGTGGAGGTTGCAGTGAGCCGAGATTGTGCCACTGCACTTCAGCCTGGGTGACACAGTGAGACTCCATCTCAAAAAAAAAAAGAAATTGGCCAAGGAAAACAATGTACTGTTTTGTAGAGTCCATATCAATTGAATAGGTAACAACTCCTTTTTTTCTTTTCAAAAAGAAAAAAGAAAGCTTCAGTAGAGAATACTGGGAAAGGATGCCAGCAGGGGAGCCAGACCAAGGGCTGAGTCTGACCTCAAAGCTCTACCACGTATTTGGACAAGTAACTTAATTTCCCTAATCCTCAATTTCCTCATCTGTTAAATGGGGATAATAAGGGTACCAACTTCATTGGAGTGGTGAGAACCATCCTGAGAGCTTAGCACAGAGTCTGGGACATAGTCCATGTTCAATCAATTCTACCGGTGGTCATAATGTTGTTGTTACCAATGGCTGTTGTGGGTTATTTCTTTAAAACAGTTGATAAACAGTTACTTGTAGTAGACAGTTGGTGAAAAGGCCTGCCCATGGCATAGCAGGGAACTACTCAAGGTTCTGAAATTTGTAGACCAGGGACTACTCTGGTGGACACAACGAGACAGCCCGACTCTTCTTGCCGCACTAAGAGCTGCTTCCTAGGCTGGGTGTGGTTGGCTTATGCCTGTAATCCCAGCTCGGGAGGCTGAGGGGGATGGATCCCTTGGCCCAGTAGTTCAAGACCAGCCTGGGTGACATAGCAAGATGGCACCTCTACTAACAAAATACAAAAATTAGCCAGGTGTGATGGTGTGCACCTTTGGTCCCAGCTACTTGGGAGGCTGAGACGGGAGAATCACTTGAGTGCGGGAGGCTGAGGTGGCACTGCACTCCAGCCTGGGTGAAAGAGCCAGACCCTATCTCAAAAAAAAAAACAACAACAACAAAAAAACAAACCAGAAAACCTGTTTCCTCTGGTCAGTGTGTTCTGAATAGGTAACAACTCCCCACCAAAAAATAAAAGCTGTTTTAATTATCTTTTTTTAATTTAAAACTCAAGCACTGGTTGGCAGTATTGAAAAGAGTTTTGGTATTTCAAATATTTCAGCAAGTTTTTGTATCACCACACTGGAGAAATGAGAGAGGAGGAGACTGTCTTCAGCAGACCCTGTCGCTGTACCCTGATGGAGAGAGAGCCTGCCGGAGCTGGCCTGTAGCTGCTGCTGCTGATCCTCTCAGATAACTGACTCTTGTCATTTCATATTGGGAGAGAGGGGGTAAGCAGATGAGCTAGGTAGATAGAAACAAAGAAGTCAGGAAGATTTCTAGAGAAGAAGAAAAGTAAGAAGGGCTAGGTAAGAAGGCCTAGGTGCAATGGCTCGCACCTATAATCCCAGCATTTTGAGAGGACAAGGTGGGAGGATCACTTGAGACCAGGAGTTTGAGTCCAGCGTGGACAACATAGCAAGATGCTGTCCCTACAAAAAAATAAAATAAAATAAAATAAAAATTAGCCAGGCATTGTGGCATGTGCCTGTAACCCCAGCCACTTGGGAGGCTGAGGCAGGAGGATTGCTTAAGCCCAGGACTTCAAGGTTGCAGTGAGCTATGACTGTGCCACTGCATTCCACCTTGGGCAACAGAGCGAGATCTTATCTAAAAAAGAAAAAGGGCTGGGTGTGGTGACTCATGCCTGTAATCCCAGCACTCTGGGAGGCCGAGGTGGGTGGATTACTTGAGGTCAGGATTTCAAGACCAGCCTGGGCAACATGGTGAAACTCTGTTTCTACTAAAAATATAAAAATTAGCTGGGCGTGCTAGTGCATGCCTGTAATCCCAGCTACTCAGGAGGCTGAGGGAGGAGAATCACTTGAACCTGGGAGACGGAGGTTGCATCGCCCACTGCACTCTTGCTTGCATAACAGAGGGAGACCCCATCTCAAAAACAACAACAAAAAAAAAAAAAAGAAAGAAAGAAAGAAGGAAAGAGAGAAAGAAAGAAAGAAAGAAAGAAAGAGAGAGAAAGAAAGAAAGAAAGAAAGAAAGAAAGAAAGAAAGAAAGAAAGAAAGAAAGGGGAAAGGAGGAAAGGAGGAAAGGAGGAAAGGAGGAAGGAGAGAAGGAGGAAGAAAAGGAGGAAAGGAGAAGGAGGAAAGAGGAAAGTGGAAGGAGGAAAGAGGAAAGGAGGAAAGGAGGAAGGGAAGGGAAGGGAAGGGAAGGGAAGGGAAAGGGAAGAAGAGGAAGGGAAAGAAGGAAGAAGTTGAGATGTGACGAAGCCTTTGTAATCATGCCTTTCCCTGCTTCCATCTTGTAGAGGACCTGGCCAGTCCGGGACTCAGCAACAGGGCAGCTCCTGTGAGCTTCCATCAGGTACAGCACAGGGGGTTCCTGAAACAGAGTCTCCTCCTCTCATCTCAAGTTGGGGATACAAAAACTTGCGAAATATTTCTTTCAATAGTGGCAATCAGTGCTTGAGTTTTTTAATTTTAAAAATCACTGATGACAAACAACTTTTTTTTTTTTTTGGAGAGGAAGTTGTTGCCTATTCGAGTTGATATGACTCTACAAAAATAGTACATGATTTCTTGCCAATTGCTATAATAATGTAGTTATGTGCTAGTTAGCTAACTGATAAACGACTATTTAAAACATGTACCTTGTTTTAGTCAAACATTATCTTTTACATTGTTAGTGTGCTCTCATGTTAATTATATACAAGTTAGACAAATCGGGCAATGGACAGGATAGATACAATCCATACAGAAACAGATGAAATATATAAGCTACATTTGCTGAATATGTACAAATAACTCTTGCTGAGGCTAAGAAGAGAAGATGCAAAATGTCTGGCGAGAAGGATGGAGAAGGGCTTGTATACTGCTTTTGTGTCTTAGAATTTTTTTTTTTTTTTTGAGACTGGAAGGTCTATTGCTCTTTTGCCCAGGCTGGAGTGCAGTGAGGTGATCGTAGCTCACTGCAGCCTCAAACTCCTGGGCCCAAGCAATCCTTCTGCCTCAGCCTCCCAAGTAACTGGGACTACAGGTGCATGCTACCATACCTGGCAATTTTTTTTTTTTTTTTTTTTTTGAGACGGTCTCACTCTGTTACTCAGGCTGGAGTGCAGTGGTGTGATCTCAGCTCACTGCAACCTCCACCTCCTGGGTTCAAGTGATTCTCCTGCCTCAGCTTCCCAAGTAGCTGGAATTACAGGTGCGTGCCACCATGCCTGGCTAATTTTGTATTTTAGTAGAGATGGGGTTTCACCATATTGGCCAGGCTGGTCTTGAACTCCTGGCCTCAAGTGATCCACCCACCTGGGCTTCCCAAAGTGCTGGGATTACAGGCATGAGCCACCATGCCTGGCCTTTCATACCCGGCTAATTTTTTAAAATTTTTGTAGAGATAGGGTCTCACTGTGTTTCCCTGGCTGGTCTTGAACTCTTGGCCTCAAGGAATCCCCCCACTTTAGCCTCTCAAAGTGTTGGGATTACAGGTGTGAGCCACTGTGCCTGGCTGGGTTTCTTTCTTTTTTCTCGTAGAGACCGTGGCTTTGCTATGTTGCCCAGGCTTATTTTAATTGTGAACAAGGTGACTACATTGCCAGTTCAAAAATACATACATAAAATTAAAATTTGTATTTAAAAATGAAAAAAAAAAAAAGCCCTTACAATGTCCCTTAGATGGGAAATGGGGGCTAAAGTTTCAGGAGAGAAGGGCAGGCTGGATTAAACAAGGAATGGCACATCCATCAGCATGACAGCCATGGCCTTGGCATGGCCGTCTCCCAAGAGGCACTGGATCCATGATAAAGAGCCTATAAACCACCCAATAAAACTCATATATCATTGCCTTGCCTCTGATAAGGGAATCTTGTTTTTCCTTTCTTGCAATACAATAGAGATTTGTAAATTAGCCAGAAATTCAGATACTGCTGTGTCATAGGCTGGTTGGACAGATGCCAGCCCCTTCCTAGCTGTGTGAGTTCAGATAAGGGAGTTAAGCTCTTGGGGCTCCAGCTTCCTCATCAGTAAAATGTAGACAGCAATATCCTGATGGATCAAATCAAGATAACTTATGTAAAGTAACTGACTGCAAGTACTCAGTCAGAAATGTTAGCCCCTTTCCACTTGAGATAAAGAGCCCAGAGGCTTTATGAGTTCCCTGGTCTTTGTTCCCACTGAAGAAACTTCCTTGGCATCAACGCTACGGCCACTCCACCGTGCAGCAGTTAGTTCCCAGCCATGAGCACAGAAGCTGAGGACCTGCCTCTGAGAGTCCCACTCAGGCCATGGTAGCCCCGGGCCAGGGCACTGGGGCAATTCTAGTCTAGTTGTGCTTTGTTCACTCCATGGGGGGTCTGAGCCTGGGACGAGCAGAAGGCAGGCAGACGGGGATGTAGGAATGTCATCCTTGCAGGTCCCTGTCATCTGCCCTTTCCAAACTTGTAGCTCTGGGTTTTAGAATTTGAAGGCCTGGGGAACAGCATTTACATGTTTCATTTGTTTGTTTTTAGTAACTATGTAATTACCCATGCAAATTAAGCTGAGAAACAGTGTCACTTCTGCTTCTATGTAGCTCACTAGAAATCCTCCAAACAACTATAGCCATCATTTGCTGAGCACCTACTGTTTGCCAGCAACAGTACTAGATGCTTTATCGTCAATCTTCCCTGCAGATCTCTACCTCTATCTTATGGATCAGAAAATGGAGGCTCTGAGATATTTAATCTGTGCCAGGTCAACAGAGCTAACAATTGGGTCAGGATTTGAACTTAGGTCTGAGGGGCCATGTGCTTTCCAGTGCACCTCTTGAAGTGAGTGCCACACTGAGTCACAGAGAGCCGTGCCCATAACATCATCACCTACAGGGCAGGTGGCCTTTTCCTAGGAGTTGGTGCCAAGGATTCTGAGTGGCACCCCTGTGTGGCAGACTGAATGTCAACATCCCAATCCCCAGAGCCTGCGAATGTTTTCTTACAGAATGGCAAAAGAGACTTTGTAGGTGGGATGAAGTTAAGGATCATGAGCTAGAGGATTATCCTGGATTAGCCAGGTGGGTGGGACGTAAGCATACCGCCCTTACAAGGAGGCAGGCGATCAGAATGGGTCACAGGAGATGTGCCCTGGAAGCAAGAGGTTAGAGGGACTTGAGAAAGGGGTAATGAGCCAAGGCAGCTTCTAGAAGCTGGAAAAGACAAGGGTATGGATTCTTTCCAGAAGCTTCCAGCAGGAACACAGCCCTGCCAGCACACTGAGTTTAGACTTTCTGCCTCTACAACTGTGAAGAGAATAATCTGTATTGTTTTAAGCCACTAAATCTGTGACAATTTGTTACAACAGCAAAGGAAACTCATATACCTGGGGATGTTTCAAGTCAGAGGAAGGGGTATTTACCTCCCAGGAGGAAGGTAGGGCTTCCAGAGTGGTGGCAATCACAGGTGTGCAGTGATTGACACCTTCAGAGCCACAGAGAGGCCAGATGTTGGAGACAGTGCTCAGAGAAGGCACAAGAGCACCCAGAGCAGAAGCAGACCCACTGTGGGCGCCCACAGTGGTCTCGAACTCCTGGACTGATTGGCCTGCCTTGGCTTCCCAAAGTGCTGGGATTACAGGTGCAAGCCATGGCGCCCAGTAAGACAGATTTTTAATAAAGTAAAACAAAGTCTTACTCTAAAACCCAGCAATTCCACTCCTAGAAATTTGCCAAAGAGAAATGAAACCTGTGTCTACACAAAAGATCCAAATGTGAAGCCGCCCTCAAAATGAAAAGCAGTGTCCAGCTCAGGCCCCTTGTCTTTCCATTTGAGGACTGGGGCCTGCCGTGAGAAACTGATCTGCATCTTCACTTTTCACTTCCTCTTTCACCTCGAGGCCCTCTATCATCTCTGGGGCAGCCTCTGCCATAACCTGGAAGGGTGGAGGCCCAGCCTTGCATCATAAAATCCAGGGGCTGGCCCACTGGGGAGAACAGAAGGCCCTGATACCACCTGGGAGGACAGACATTTGCCTCCACCTGCTTCCACATTAGTAGCCGATGCAAAACAGGAGAGCAGGGTGGGGAACGGGACAAATATTTGGCCAAATACCAAGTCAGTCTTAGGAATGAGCAGAAGATGGTGGTGTCTTGCAGTGGGCATACCAGGAATAACACACAGCCCACGTGGCATTATTCTGGCACATTCTATTACTAACAATTTGAATGGGGGCAGGGGCAAACCTTTGTAAGTGTAACACATTTTATATGAAAATAAACACTGGCACATTTGGAACTGAAAACAAATTTTGCATTAATTTTTAAAAGAAGACATTTCCAACTACAGACCACATCCCCAGATACTCCCTCTATCTTGCAAAGTATGCATCTTGTTTCCCCTGTCCTTAACTGCTATTGCAGAAGGAAGTGTGAGAAGCTGCGTAGAGGGGAAAGGGCAAGCCTGGAGCCTCTGCTGCTGGGTTTGACTCCGGGGGCTGCCAGCACGAGCTGTTTCATGTCAGTTACTGCACTATGCCATAGATTATGTTATGTACTACGTCAGTGACTGCTCTGGGCCTCAGCTTCCTCATCTTCGAAATGGAAATGAGAACTATTACCTCCTAGGGCTGTTCCGAGGATAAAATGAGATCAGGTATGTACATGCCTTGCACATATTAGTCAGTTGTTACTGTTAACAGCATTCACAGACACCTAACTTGGATCTGTTACGAGGCTCACTTCCTTAGCAGGGATCAGGAAAATGCTTATACAAGACCAGGTAGGACCTCCGTTTCAAGTTTATCCTTTTGAAATGTTCCAAATCTTGATTGGTGGTGATTTGAGTGTATGTATTTAGCAAAGCTCATTAAAGTATATACTTACTATCTGCTTATTTCACAGTATGTAAATTTACCTGAATAAAAAAAATGTTTCTAAAAAAAATTGCTCCTCTGTCCTTAAACACCTATTTTGTATATTTAACCCAGAATGTGCACCCCAGTGCTCAAATGCAGCATCCAAGGAGCTCACATTGGGTGTTTAGTTTTGATTAATGGGCTTTCCTGGACTCAGAAAGGAGGTAATTTAGGATCCTAGCCGCCTGCAGGCAGAGAGAGGCTCTGTTGAGCCATCAGCACCTCACTGCCGCCTGCTCAGCCTCCTGGTCTTCTCAATAAATGGCGACTCCACTTTCCTGCAGGTCAGGGCTCAGGCCAGCCAGTGGCCACCACGAGGCAGCATCCCAGAGGAGGAGGTAGGGAGGGACATCCAGGGACTCAGCTGCTTTTGAAAGCTCTCTATTGACAAGGGTGCCATAGACACCAGTTGATTTGACTCATTATTGTTATTTCTTCTAGCACAAATCATAAGACAGTTACAGTAACACTGGGCATTTAAAAGGCAGGTGCTAGACAAGCACTTTACCACTTTGGAAAACAGGTTTTTTTGTTTTGTTCTGAGACAGGGTCTCACTATGTCACCCAGGCTGGAGTGTAGTGGCGTGATCAAAGCTCACTTCAGCCTTGACCTCCCGGACTCAGGTGATTCTCTCACCTCAGCTTCCAGAAGCATACCACCATGCCTGGATTAATTTGGGGATGGCAGCGGGGGGAGGGGGGTGTAGAGACAGAGTTTTTCCATGTTCCCTAGGCTGGTCTCGAACTCCTGGACTCAAGTGATTGGCCTCCCAAAGTGCTAGGATTATAGGTGCAAGCCATGGCGCCCAGCAAGACAGATTCTTAATAAAGCAAAACAAAGGCTTACTCTAAAGCTCAGCAATTCCACTCCTAGAAATTTACCAGACAGAAACAAAAATATATATCTACACAAAAGAACCAAATGTGAATGTTCATTGCAGTTGTATTTACAATTGCCGGAAACTGGCAACGACTCAACATCCAACAGCAGCTGAATAGATAAATAAATCATGATACCTTCATAAAATAGAATACTACTCAGCAGTAAAGATAAATGAACTACTGAGACATGCAACAACATGGAGAAATCTCAGAAATGGTATGCGGAGTGAAAAGAAGCCAGAGGCAAAAGGACGCAGGCACTCTTATTTATCTGCAATTGTGAAATAGGCAAAGTGAGCTATCATGGCAGAAAGCACAGCAGTGGTTACCAGGGCTGGGACAGAGGCTGAGGCTGGGAGGGTAGAGAATGCACCAAAAAATCAACTCAGGCAACTATCTGGAATGATGAAAATTTCCATATCTTGAAATTGCAGTGGCATTGCACAGGTATATACATTTACCAAAACTCACAAAGCTATACATTTAAAATAGGTACATTTTATTGCATGTAAATTATCTCAACAAAAGTAGCAGGGAGAAAGAGAAGGGTGACCTGATGTCTCTGAGGGGTGCTCCCTTTTGGGGAGGCCAATACATCATTTCTTTCTCCTAAGATCCTCCACATGGTCACACAGTCACTGAGAAGTTGTTTTAATCTATAAAACTGTGGGGATACTGATTTCATTTTATTTTAAAGAGGCCTCTGGCTTCCTGAAATATTGAAGAGAAAGTAAAAACTTCCTGGATGGCAAAAGCTCTAAAACAGACATAGTGCAGGCCAATACATTAAGACATGCAGGACCGGGCAGGGATTCAGCCAGCACACAATGGCAGTCACATTGGAAGTGGGATAAATGTTAAGATATCTATTTATCAGTTGGTAAGTAGCCACTGCCCTGAGATGCCTGAATATGTCTCCATTATCCAGGAACCCTTCCCATCTCTCCAAAGTCCAGCAACTTGAAGAGTTGGTGGCTACCACAGCGGGAGCCACCAAGATCCCACTCCAGCTCCAAGGCACCTCTGTGTTGATGGGTTGGTGACTGGTCATACTCAATAAAAAGATATTTCTGATGTCACACTCCTCCTGAGAACAATTTAATTTAGGAGTACTTTGAAGCAGATAGTGATCAAAAGAGCACACATTTCATCAGAATGAAGTGCTGCCGATGGAAAAATACATAAAAGTGGGAGAATCTTTCCACTTTTAAGCTCTGCTTTGACCCTAGTCACAGACTTATGTCTCACATGCAGATGAACATTTTAAAGCAAGAGGGAAGAGTCTTGGGAGACCAGAGAGAACACCATATCGGGTAACTAGAGAGTAAAGATGGTGAGGGAACACAGGAGGCCCTGAATGACAAACTGTTCTGTGGGGCAGGAGAGACTGGTTCTCCACCCTATTAAAGAAAGGGGCACAAGAGTCCTCTCCACCATTCTTTATAACTATTAGTCACTGACTCTCAAGTATAGGGGTGGGGACAGGAAACAATGATGTTCTGTCAGTATCCTCAGCAAGGATTACTTCCCCTCAACAGGTGCCTGGAGAGCCAACAACAGCATCACACCCTTATGAAGACCATAAGTCTATGTTTCAAATTCCTTTCTATGAAGTGAGGTGCGAGAGAGCTGAGATCCATTTAAGGAGGATGTCTGACTACAGATGTTTGCCTATGTGAGGTGATAGACTCATTGCACTTGAATAATATGAATGTAAACCCTTAAAGCACAAAAAGGGAAAAAGAGGGGCCCTTAGAAAATGGAGGAGACTTGAAAGGTCTAATTGCCAGGTATAAGGTGTGGGCCTGTTTGGATCCCTATTCCAGAAGACCAACCACGAGAAGACATTTTATAGATAATCCAGGATATCTGAATCTGAGCCGCATAGTAGATGAGAGCAGGGAATTCTTGTTAATTGTCATGGGTCCAGTAGTGGAAAGGGAAGGGAAGGGAAGAGAAAAAGGGAAAAAGGGAAGGAACCAGTCCTTATTAATTAGAGATTCTAGCTATGGTATTTACAGATGGAATGTCATATAAGTATTTATGGATAATGGGGCACTATTTACTTTAAAATTTTGCAGAAAAATGAACAATCTGAATATGAATTCAGAAAACAAGTCCATTTACAACAGTATCAAACAGAATACTTAGAAATACATTTAAGAAGTGTAAAATATGTACTATGAAAATTAAAATATATATTTGAAAAAAATTAAAGATCTTAATAACTGAAATGACATCCTGTGTCCATGGATCAGAAAACCCAATATTGACAAGACAGTAATATTATCCAAATTGACCCACAGAGTCAAAACAACTGCTACCAAAATTCCAGCTGCTTTTTATGTAGAAATTCACAAGCTGGTCCTACAATTCACATGAAAATGCTAGGCTCCCAGAATAGCAAACATCATCTTGAAAGAGTATCCTCTTTAAAAGTAGCAAGAAGACTACTTTTACACTTCATGATTTCAAAACTTACCTCAAAGCTACAGTAATCACAATGGTGTACTACTGGCATAAGGATGAACAAATAGATCAATGAGAAGAGTTAATTAAGAGTTCAGAAATAAATTTTATCTTATGATCAACAGATTTTCAACAAAAGTGCCAAAAAAATTCAATGGGAAAAGAATAGTCTTTTTAACAAGTGGTGCTAGAATAACTGGCTATCCACATGCAAAAAAATGAAGTTGGAGGCCTACCTCACATCATAGGCAAAAATTAACTCAATATGGATCAAAGCCTAAATGTAAGCGCTAAAACTATAAAACTCTTCAAAGGAAACACAGGAGTAAAACTTTGACATCTCGGGTTTAGGCAAAGCCTTCTCTAGATATAATACCAAAAGACAGGTGACTATATACAATATACATAACTTGAACTTCATCAAAACAAAACACTGTACTTTAGAGGACATCATCAAGATATAAAACCACTGACTGAATGGTAAAATATATTTGCAAATCACAGATGTGAGAAGAAAAATGGTATCTATAACATGTAAATAACAATTCAATAAGAAGAAGACAACTCAAATAAAAAATGAGACAGGATCTGAATGGACACTTCTCCAAAGATGGCATATAAATGGCCAATAAGCATATGAAAAGATGCTCAACGTCGTTAGTCTTTAGGGAAATGCAAATGTAAACCACAATAAGATGCTACTTTATACCCATTAGGATGACTATAATAAAAAAGACAGAAAATAACAAGTGTTGGCATGGTTGTAGAGTAATTGGAACCCTCAAACACTGCTCATAAGAATGTACAATGGTGTAGCCACTTTGAAAAACATCCTGGCAGCTCCTCAAAAAGTTAATCATAGAGTGACCATATGACCCAGCAATGCCAATCCTAGGTATACAGCCAAAAGAAATAAAGAAAGGTACTCAAACAAATACTTGTACATAAATATTCATAGTAGCACTGTTCACTATAGCCAAAAGGTGGAAACAACCCAAACGTCCATCAACTGATGAACAAATAAACAAAAGGTGGTACAGTCATGCATCATTTTCTCATGGGATATGTTCTGAGAAATGCATCATTAGGCGATTTCGCTGTGCAAACATTATAGAGTGTACTTACACAAACCTAAATGGTAGGGTTTTTTTGCTTTGTTTTGTTTTTTTTTTTGTACTTTTTTTGTGTGTGTATTTTTTTGTTTTTTGAGATGGAGTCTTGCTCTGTCGCCCAGGTTGGAGTGCAGTGGCGTGATCTCAGCTCACTGCAGCCTCTACCTCCTGGGTTCAAACGATTCTCCCGCCTCAGCCTCCTGAGTAGCTGGGATTACAGGCAAGCACCACCACACCCGGCTAATTTTTGTATTTTTAGTAGAGACAGGGTTTCGCCATGTTGGCCAGGCTGGTCTCAAACTCCTGACCTCAGGTGATCCACCTGCCTTGGCCTCCTAAAGTGCTAGGATTACAGGCATGAGCCACTGTGCCCAGTCTGATGGTAGGTTTTTATGCGCTTACCATATACCTAGGCTATATGGTACAGCCTATCACTCCTAGGCTACAAAGCTGTATAGCACATTATTGTTACTAAATACTGTAGGCAATTATAACACAGGGGTATTTGTGTATCTGTAAAAATGTATACTAAAAATTATAACACTATGAGACCACCATTATATATATGGTCCATCATTAACTGAAACATTGTTATTTGTTACAGGACTGTATAGCCATAGGATGAAATATATTCAGTCATAAAAGGAATGAAGTACTGATACATGCTGCAACATGGATGAACCTTGAAAATATTATGACACGTGAAAGAAGTCTCACAAAAGACCACTTATTTTATGGTTTCATTTATATAAAATCTCTAGAACAGGCAAATGTATACAAGCAGAAAAATTAGTGGTTGCCTAAGGTTGCAGTGGAAGGATGTTGGAAGAGTGATTACTAACAGATATATGGTTTATTTCTGGGGTGATGAAATGTTCTAAAATTGATTATGGAGATGGTTGTACAACTCTGTGAATACATGGCATTTTTGGCAGGAAAAAAGTGGGAAGTTATAGATGAAATATTAATATCAAAATGTTTGAATGTTTATATATTTTTAAAAGTTAAAAAGTAAACAACAATAGTTTGAAATCAGCCTAATTTTAAATGAAACTTGTAATACATTTCTGTGATGTCTAAAATATTGACTTATCATTTTAATGCACATAGAAAATTACCGGAAAAGACTTTGCAAAATATTCTGAGATGGGGAACAATTCAAGGGGTCCCAAGGGTCCAAGTCTGACCCAGGCTTGGCCTTTTCTTGCACTAGGAAGTCACAAAGCCATGGACTCATCAAGCAGTCATCTAGTCCAGCCCCTTCTTAGAATTGAGGGAAACTGCAGCCAGCCAGGAAGACTGAGGAACTTGCCTGAGGTTCCTGCCTTTCATAAAATTCTTCTAAGGATCAAATGAGACAATGTGTATGATGAAGTTTTGTAAATCCTTTGGATTACAACTGTAGTATGTGGAATACGTGAGCTTGAACCTCACTTCTGCCACTTTCTTGCTACGGCCAAGTGTGTGGCTTCATTTCCTTGAGCCTCAATAAAAATGAAGATACCACCAACCTCAAAAGGGTGTTACAAGAACTAAATGAGGCAACACTCTCCCAGCATCTCCCAGAACAGAAACTCGGTGTAGGTTAAAGGTTAGCCACGCTCTTAGCAAAAGAACATGTGAACTACACAGTGGAGCCTGCATGCAGACTTGGGTGCAAAATTTAAGGTAATGTCATTTCAAGATGTAAAGAGGAAATTCTCATTTACAAAACCTGGTTTGAGTTGTCTGCATGAGTAATTTTCATGGGATCTGCCATGCAAAATAGTTTGCTTTTAAAGGTTCCAAGAATAACATGCTAGAGTCCTCTGTGCCAAATTCCACCTTTGGGTCAAATTCCACCATTGCTTTATGGGGCACCCAGTGTTTGAAAATTTTTGAATTTCAATGCCTCTATATAGGGTACCTCTCTCCCCAGTGCACCACAAGCCCCACCATTCTCTGTTGTCTATCCTCAACCCCATCTCACCTTACATCATTACCTGGTCCCTGAAGGTGATTAAGTTTCTAGACTCTATCTCAAATGCTAGGAAATCTCTTTGTTGGCTATCCAACTTTCCTCTTATAAAGGTTTGCAGAGCCTCTTCTTTCCTTTCGAAGTCTTTTCAAGCTTTAGAAAGTTTTTAAAAGGTCATTTAAATATTTTCCATAACTTAAAAAAGCACTAAAATATTTTAAAAGATAACATAGACCAGTATTTTCCCAATAGGAGAAAAATACAAGCTGCAAATACAAGCCACCTGCATAGTTCTAAATTTTCTAACAGCTATGTTAATTAAGGGGGAAAAAACAGGTGGAATTAATTTTAATAATATATTTTCCTTAACCCAATATATCCAAAATTGTATTAACATGTAATCAGTATAAACGTTTCTCTTTCAAATGAAGTATTTGAAATCCAGTGTATGTTTTATATTTACAGCACATCTTAATTTGGACTGGCTCAAGTGCTGATAGCCAACAAGTGGCTAGTGGCTCTGAATGGGACAGCACAGATTGAGCTGACCAGTGATAAATCATCCAATATGAGGCCTTGAAAGAAGATGTGAGGTTACACAGGAAGAGAACCTCCACATTAGAAAACACATAAGTGGCAGATTCCAGGGCTTTGGTGGTCATGCTGGTGACCATGGCTATAGTAAAGCTTGAGATAGAATGAAACTTAGATCATATTATTACAGCATAGAGGAGGAGGGGAGGGCATTCACGGCTTCTATTTTTGCTGCTGTTTCTCCTTCGTCTTTCCCACTCTATGTGTATCGTGGGTGGGATGGGGCCAGAGTTGAAGACAAAGTGAACAAAGAAGCATAAAAGACGGGATTGAGAGACTGCCACTCCCGAGAGATACTTTCAAGCCCCGGCCGCGACTCATCAGTGGCTTGAAGGGTTCCAGGACCAGAAGGAATCTGGGGACACTGGCAAGGATTTTCCTTTCATTCTTGGCCTCCCCACCTCAACTTCGGAGGCAGCATCCTCTATCTCTAAAGAACAGGCCTCCTGCCTCTGCTATTCAGGGAATATTATGTTCTCCAAACTGTGATATTTTGGGTCCTTTTGGCAGGAGGTGGAGATGGGCAGGGGTGGAAAGAACCCACGAATGTTCTCGGAACAAGGAACCAGTAAAGTACAGACATCTGGCCCCAGGATTTTGCTGGCTCCAGGGATGTCACTGTAAACCCACTAACACTAATTGCTTTCACGTCTGCTCCCATTTCTAGTGGAAATAAAATGCCTCTCCGGATAATGGAAAATGAAACGCCCGTTTGCTGTTTGTTTACCACATTACATAAGAGCTCTCTGTACCACCCCTCCTCCCCTGGCCCCTGACCTGAAACCCTCTGAAGGACAGCTTGTGCAAAGCCTGCAAGCACTCTACAAGTACAAGGTAACACGGCTTCAGAAAGGGCACCTGTATTCACGTTAGGACTGTACAACTCCTTAATCCTAAACAGACAGGAGGGGAGGGCAGAAAGAAGAGAGCAAGAGTACAATCGAGAGTGAGAAGAGAAGAATTCTATTTGCTTTAAATTCATGCTTCCAGGAATATTTTCCATATCCTTACTTGATGCTAAGTGCAAAGATCTAGAGTAGCTCATCAAACCTCAACTTCCAAATTCAGTTACCCTGACAAAGAAGGGGAAATACAGGTCCAGCTGAAACTGGGGTTTAAGAAAGTGGACTCTCATCCACTGGGCCTTTAAAATGTCTGACAGTAGGTGATTGGGAAGCCTTCTTTGACAGTCCTGTTCTGGTTGGCTGCCTATGTTTATCCCCATGTTGGCATTTTGTACACAGTGTGATAGCAAGTATAAAGACCTCTGGCTGTCCTTCCTCTCCCCTTGTCAGTTCTCTCCTTCTTCTCCAGCAGCAGAACCACTCATTTCAGCTGGACCCATGGTTGCCAAGAATAAAAAACTCAATTTCCCAGTTTCCCTTGCCATTAAGTGTGGCCATGTGACTAAGTTCTGCCCAGTGGGATGTGAATGGAAGAGCTGTGTAAACTACCCATGGTGCACCCTCCATTTCCCCTTTCCTGTGTGACAAGCATGAGGCCATATTGGGCCATGTAGGCAAAAACAATACTCTAGGGATGGTGGCACAAGACAGAGAATCCTGGATCCCAGACACTGTAGAGCTGCCAGACTGCTTACAGAGGGACTGCTGTGGGAGGCAGAACTTTTTATTCTGGATCTGGGTTACTGCAGCTGAAATTGTATGCTTGGGATCTATTTGCTGAAGAGAAGAAAGGAGGATACCCTTAAAATAGATGACCCCACCATTTGGCTTTCACATTGAAAAGCCAGCCTCAGCTCTTCCTACCTTTCTTATTGATGAAGAATCTTACATCCCTACCAGCTCCCGGACCTTGGAGACTACATCTTCCTCCTCGCCTTTCTTTGTCCCCACTTCCTTCTGTATGCTGCCTACTCCCAGGCTGGCACAGAGCAGCACTCCTTGACCGGAATGGCCCAGACAGTTGGAATAAAGGATGACATTAAAATAGAGCCCTTTGTTATGTCTCTAGGGAGTGTCTTCAAAACACCCTGTTACAATGGCTGAGAAAATTGCCTAAGATGACCAAGTTCAAAGGGCTTATCTTTGAATCAAAAGCAGGAATGCGGTTTTGTGCAAACGTCATCTTCTGCCCAGTTTTGAGGTTCTATGTAGCAAACTTGGAGTAAAATTAAGATCAAATGGGGCTCAGAGGATCAACTGTTACAACAGGCCTCAGTAAGATGGCTTTTCTTGAGCCACTGGATTTCATCAGGAGAGAATTACAAACACAAACCCTTTGTTTAATGTAGATGGTGATGAAATAAATAGGGTGACTCCATCTCAACCACCCTCCTCCTGGTACCCACCCAACGGACTCTCGGTGATTGCCCAACCAAAGAGCAGAAGTTCATAGAATATCTCTTCTTGGGTCAGCACCCAAAGGTGGGAGCATTTGGCTTTGCTCCCAGAAAATTATACTCTGGTGAAGGTATGTGAGAAATATGCCCTTCCCTACTGCACACTGCAGAAGAACGTGGCTGAGCGCTCGGCCACGGTAGCATCTGTCTTCCACATAGGGAGTTTTTATGAACTGACGTCTTCTCTCTCCGGCTCAGGCAATAGCCGCTGCCTGATCAGAACACAATTGAATGTGACCTTGGGCCAGGCTATGGCAGGCAAAGGTTAATTTCCTTTCCTTCTTAGGGCAGGACCTCGTTCCAATTGTCTCGCTTTGCCTAACTCAATTTTCTGCACAATATAGCAAGCTCCTTATCTTGGGCATCGAGGGAAAAGCTTCCCCTTGTTCCTCCTTGTGGTTCCCAGTGGAACTTTGAGGAGGGGCACATTTTGCTTAAAAAACATTAATTGTGAAGTGAGAATAGCTTTTCTACTGATGACTGCTATTCTAGTAAAAATGTCTGCCTGCAAGGACCTCCCCATGTGACCTGGCAGGGAGAAAAGATAATGAGGAGCTCAGGTGAACAACTCAGCACCTGAGGAAAGTAGGCCAGTGGGTCGAAATAAAATCCAGCCACGAGCAAACAAAAAAGTTAATGAACAGGAGATCACCTACTGCCTGGGGCCCTCTACCTCCAGCGATTTCATGTCCGAAGGCACTCTAGGGTAACACGGCTTTGTTAAGGGAAGAGTCGGGCTGATAGATTTGTTCACTTCTATAGTCACTTATCTTGAATGACTGCATTGTTTTTAGAAAAATGACAATTCATTTTGTAAAAATTAACACAGGCCAGGGTGGTGGCTCACGCCTGTAATCCCAGCACTTTGGGAGGTGGAGGCAGGTGGATCACTTTGAGGTCAGGAGTTTGAGATCAGCCTGGCAAACACGGTGAAACCCCCTCTCTACTAACAATACAAAATTAGCCGGGTATGGTGGCATGTGCCTGTAATTCCAACTACTCAGGAGGCTGAGGGAGGAGAATTGCTTGAACCAGGGAGGTGGAGGTCGCAGTGAGCAGAGATTGTGCCACTGCACTCCAGCCTGGGTGAGAAAGCCAGAGTGAGTCTCCGAAAGAGAGAGAGAGAGAGAGAGAGAGAGAGAGAGAGGAAGGAAGCAAGGAAGGAAGGAAAGAAGGAGGGAGGGAGGGAAGGAAGGAGGGAAAGAGACAGAGAGAGGAAGGAGGGAGGGACGGAAGGAAGGAAGGAAGGAAGGGAGAAAAACAATGAAATGACAGAGAGAAATCCTAAGAAAATGAAATGCCTCCAAACCCACTACCTGTCAAGTAACCATCATGAGATTAGGGGACTGCAATTTTAGTTACGACTTTGTGCACAGATACAGTAGGAAGGTAGAAATAATTTGAAGGGAGATTTACAGGCAGAAATAATTTGAAGGGAGTATAACACCTAGTTTCTTTAATAAAAAGGATTCCACTATTTGAACTTAACAGATAAGAAAGAAACTGAATTGCGGCCGGGCATGGTGGCTCACGCCTGTAATCCCAGCACTTTGGGAGGCTGAGGTGGGCAGATCACAAGGTCAGGAGATCAAGACCATCCTGGTTAACACGGTGAAACCCTGTCTCTACTAAAAATACAAAAAATTAGCCAGGCATAGTGGCGAGCACCTGTGGTCCCAGCTACTTGGGAGGCTGAGGCAGGAGAATGGCGTGAACTCGAGAGGCAGAGGTTGCAGTGAGCCGAGATCGCGTCACTGCACTCCAGCCTGGGTGACAGAGCGAGATTCCGTCTCAAAAAAGAAAGGAAGGAAGGAAGAGAGGGAGAGAGAGGGAGAGAGAAAGAAAAGAAAAAAGAAAAGAAAAGAAAAGAAAAGAAAAGAGGTAGGCAGGGAGGAAGGTGAATTGAATTTCTAAAACGATACAGATTTTTAGTTTCTTTTTTTATTTTATTTTTTTTTTAAGATTGGCAGGGTAACCCTCTAAGGCCAACTGAGGTAAACGACATCAGAAAAGCAGGTACCAGAAGGAAATAAGGCCCCAGATGATGAAAAAATGTTTTCTTTGGCACTCTGGGAAGATTCCTTAACTTCAGATAAATATAGCGAGCTACTCTGGAATCCGTGTTCTGGGAGCCCTGGCTCTGGCAACGCAGCTAGCTTGCTCCTGTGTTTGGATGGGTTATCTCATCTTTACAGGAAGGAGGCTCTACCTAATGCTTGGTAAATCCTGACAACAATGAAAGCTGGAAAGAAGGTTTAGGAGGCCAAGGTGAATGGATCACCTGAGGTCAGGTGTTCGAGACCAGCCTAATCAACGTAACGAAACCCCATCTCTACTAAAAACACAAAATTAGCCGGGGCTGATGGTACATGCCTATAATCCCAGCTACTCGGGAGGTTAGGGCAGGAGAATCACTTGAACCCAGGAGGTAGAGGTTGCAGTGAGCTTAGTGTCATTGCACTCCAACCTGGGCAATAAGAGCAAAACTCTGTCTGGAAGAAAGAAAGAGAGAGAGAGAGAGAGAGAGAGAGAGACAGAAGGAAAGAAAGAAGAAAGAAAGAAAGAAAGAAAGAAAGAAAGAAAGAAAGAAAGAAAGAAAGAAAGAAAGAAAGGAAGGAAGGAAAGAAAGAGAAAGAAAGAAAGAAAGAAAAGAAAGAAAGAAAGAAAGAGAGAGAGAGAAAGAAAGAAAGAAAGAAAGAAAAGAAAGAAAGAGAAAGAAAGAAAGAAAGAAAGAAAGGAAAGAAAGAGAAAGAAAGAAAGAAAGAAAGAAAAGAAAGAAAGAAAGAAAGAGAGAGAGAGAGAAAGAAAGAAAGAAAGAAAGAAAGAAAGAAAAGAAAGAAAAAGAAAGAAAGAAAGAAAGAAAGAAAGAAAGAAAGAAAGAAAGAAAGAAAGAAAGAAAAGAAAGAAAGAAAGAAAGAAAGAAAGAAAGAAAGAAAGAAAGAAAGAAAGAAAGAAAAGAAAGAAAGAAAGAAAGAAAATTAGTTGGAAAGAAAGGGCATTAATTATCCAATATGCTGGCAGAAAAAAAGTAGAGAACAATTTGTAAGCTCAGAATCAGTGTCATGGGATCCCAGGACAGACCAATATAGGTCTGACCAATCTGGATGGAAGGAGAAAAAGTGAGCAGAAAAAGGAAGAAGGAGGGTAGAGGAGAGAGACCTGACTCCCTACACTAATGCTGAGAATCAACACCTTACCTGCCCCTACACCTCACCCTTCACCCTCTGCCTCAGCAAGAAAGGGCCACATAATTACTCACACAGCAAATAGAGTTTAATTTCTTGGAGGCAGGGGGAAAGCTTTCAAAGTAACAAGGAAGCCTCACATAATTGTATGGTAAACTTTCACCAGGAAGAGCCCAGTTCCTGCAAACAGCCAGCATGTATGCAGACCTTTGAGTATGCTGTCATTGCGTTATAGGACAAACGAGACTGTCAGCAAGAAGGGTAAAAAACAGAAGGAAGGCTCCAGGCAAAGGGACACCTTGAAACACAGAGGAGAACAGAGAAGCCAGCTGTGTAGACTCCAACCTGTGGCTCCAGGGCCTGCCTCCTTCATTCACAGGGCCTGCCTCCTTCACAAAGACATCAGTTGTCCATTTTCTTTTCTTTTCTTTAGAGTCTCACTCTGTCGCCCAGGCTGAAGTGCAGTGGTGTGATACTAGCTCACAGCAACCTCCGCCTCCTAGGTTCAAGTGATTCTCCTGTCTCAGCCTCCCAAGTAGCTGGGATGACAGGTACATGCAGACACAACAGAAGGAAGACCCTGTGAGGACACAGAGAAGACACCACCTACAAGGCAATGAGGGAGGCCATAGGAGAAACCAACCCTGCTGACACCTTGATCTTGAACTTCCAGCCTCCAAAACTATGAGAAGATAAATTTCCATTGTTAATCCACCCAGCATAAACAGCCTTAGCAAATGAATACAAAGGCTGACTGGTATTTTTAGCAGAACTGATATTCAACCAGTGTGGAAGCAGAGCCAGTATCACTTCTAGTTGGCGGTATCAGTTATGAAATATTTCAAATGCCTTTAACGTCCACTCCCTTCCCCCAGTTGTTAGTGTTATTCCAGGGGTGTCAACCCTGGGATGGGAGAACCAGCGTGAGCTGCAGAAATCAGTGGCAACAGGCCTGCCTTCTGCTCCCTCCTCTTGCCTTCCCTTCTGGGCTAACACAACTCAGCATGCCCTGTGCTCTGAGTGCTTCCCCCACCCTACTTTGAAGCACAAAGGTTGTAATGACCAAGTGTAGTGATGGGGTGGAGGGGGCTCCTCTGAGCAAGGCTATTATCAAATGCTCATCTGAGAAGGCCTTGGGGATCCTGTCTGCCTCAGAGTATGTGTGTTGCTATGACGATAAGCATGATCCTGTTTGCCCAGCATCATTCAGTCTTTCAAGTGGTCTCAGTGGCAGGTACTATATATATGAGAGGCCCAGGGAAATCTGAACTGGGAATGAAGTTTTGCCCAGACAGATGGCCCACTCTCTTGGCTCTGCCATTGAGTCAGCCTTTGCCTACATGTTCCCCTAGAGTGCTTGCACCCTAGACTTGGGGGCCACTTGTACCTGATGTTTTGCCCTCTTTTTTCAGTTACCAGCCACACAATTTGTCACTGAATCTGCCCACAGGGCCTTGACCCTTCCACACTCTCCTGGGTAGCAGGAAGAAAGAACGGAGGTGACCTGCCAGTCTTAAAAATCTACCTGGGGACTGGCACTATGGGGAGTAGGCCACCCATTTGTGAGGGGTTGTTCAGCCTGTCATTGGCCTCCAGTTTTCTCTCCTGCCACCAAGGCACGTCAGCACAGCCGGAGTCAGCATGCACAATGACAAGTAATGAGCACACATGCCTCGTCCAAAGGATAATCAAAAGAAGAGGTCCGACCCAAGAAAAACCAACATGATCCTCTCTAATGAATGGTCCCCACAGTGGCATTCAGCTCTAGAAGGGCAGGGAACTTCCAGCTGGCTGTGGTTTGGCTCTGTACTCTCCTTACCCAAGGTAAGCCAAGGGTGAGGCAGCCTGAAAAGAATATATGAGCATTCCCTGGCCAAGATGGGAAAAAAAGCACCACTCTGAAGCAAGCACTGACCCTGTCCTCCGAGGCTGCACCAGCTACCACCCCCTGGACCATGGGACAGCCTGTGCTGCCTTGTCCAAACAAGCATGTGTGCAAAGCAACCCACAGCAAAGCCAAACAAACAACTTGGCGCATAAGACCCCAAGGCTCTAGCAAGCAAACCAGGTTCAATCTCAAAGCTTAGTTTGGTTCTGTCCCTTGCACAGGTTAATGGGAGCAACAGTCACCTTAGGAATTATGCGGCACAGAGATGCCTGATTCTAGAGGCCAATATAGAATGCATAACAGGGCCAAGCCCCTAAGACTCTCCCAGAAATCGGTTTCTGGATTCTACAGATGATGCTTTCCATCTGCTTTACAGTTGCCAAAGCAAACCACGTTTATTCTAAAAACAGATAAGGGCCTGCTCATACCAGTCAAAGGCAGGTTTTTATCTACTATTAGTAGACTGCCTCTTCAGCAGAGACTATTGTGTTCCCCAGTCAGGCTAACTGGCATTAAACCACTTCTAAGTACCCACTAACAAGCTAGGTAGCCTGGGGAAACTGGACACAAACAAAGCATGGGCCCTGTTCCTTAGCATCTTGCAATGTGGGTGGTGAGAAAAGATGTGCATATTTGGAGATGACTTGAGATGGCAGTGCAGTCACACTGGCTGGAGTGCCAGGCTTGTGATGCAGGTCTGTGAGTGCTGGAAGCACTGGGCAGAGTCAGCCAGACCCCTGCAAATCCAGCCAACAGAACAAAACTAGCCAGCAGAGGCTTAAGAGGACGAGAAGCTGAGCTGTTTGTCTTAGGTCGGGACTGTGATGCATTTGGTAGCCCAGGGTGAATACAGCTATCTCTGGCCAGGCGTGTAGCACAGCACAGAGTTGATGAGATCAAGTCCAAGAGCTACTCTGCTTGAGTTCAGTTCCTGGCATGGCCACCTAGGTCCCTCATGTGATCTCTCTGTGCCTCCATAGCCCCATCTGTAAAATGGAGACCGATAAACAGCATGCATATCATATGCTTGTTGGGAAAAATCTCAGCAGGGTGCCCGGCATGTCGGAAATGCTTGATAAATGTTGGCTATTATCCTGGGCCTGAACTTCTAAAGGGGTTCCCTTTTGTTTATGGCAGGAATTAGAATATCCACTCTGAGTCAAAAGACAGATTATGTAGCTCAAAGTAATTTTCATGTTAAATTGGATTTTCTTGGGTGGTAGTGGAGGAGGCCTTAGAATCCTATGAACATGGCATAAATCAAAAGACACTGTGACTCAAGGTAAAGGCCATTGTAATCCCAACAAATGCAAGGGCTAGAAACGGAATGAGGCCTGCTTTTCCTGCCAGGGAACAGCAGCTGTAGTATCCGAGCAGGGAAGGGAATTAGGCACCAATGAGAAAGCACATCAGCCATGATATCCCAGAACAGCTAGCAAGAGAGCACAAACCCAGCTACCTGCTGGCAGGACCCCCTCTTCATCCTTCACTGCTATATCCAGGTTCCTCCCCAGCCGTCGTGCCCTGTGTGGTGAGGACACTTAAAATATTCCTCACAGACTAGGCACCAACACCCAACTTTTCTCAGGTCCTCCTAAAGCCAATCCCCTCCCCTCTTCCACTCTTTCCAGAACTTGACCACACAGGGCTCCTCAGGGGACAGTTCTAGAACATGCTTGACTGTGGAAAGCACAGTCTTTCTTTGCCTTCCAGTTGGCCTGCCCTTCTGCCCCCTTCCTTTCAACATCAGCGTCCCCACTGAGGGAGGGCATTGTCGTTATGGGAGTGAAGGAGGGGTCGTTGAGTCATCCCCACCTCTTCCACCCACCTTGCCTTGGCCACTCCAGATCAGAATACAACAGAGCTCTCATAAAGTGGATGCTACTGGGCACAGTCCAGTCCTGGGGGTGGCTGCAGATTTCAGAAGCCTTCCTACGCCTCATTTTTCCTTAAGGGGAGGCATCTGCCCATGTCCTGGGTCAGGGGGATGTTTGGGTTAAGTTCCACAGAGCATCCAGTGACAGCAGACCTTCTGTGTGTCCGGATTCACTAGCTGGGCAAACTGACCTCTTCGATGGTCCACTTACTCATCAGATGGATATGTGGAAATGGTTAAACGTGATCATGAATGCAAAGCACATAGAGTTTGAGCCATGATGGCCATCAGCCTAACTGACCACCATTATCTATATGGCTATGGAGATTGGCGTCTAGTTTTCTATTCATTCATTCAAAGAACATTGACATGTTTTTCTAGCATCAACCATGTTTCTGGCACACAGTGGTAACAGACAAATGTGGTCCCATCCCTCAAGGAATTCAGAGTCTAGTTGGGGAGTGATATGGTTTGGCTCTGTGTCCCCACCCAAATCTCATCTCAAACTGTAATCTCCATGTGTCAAGGAAGGGACTGGATGGGAACTGATTGGATAAAGGGGGTGGTTTCCCTCATGCCATTCTCATGACAGTGAGTGAATTCTCATGAGATCTGATGGTTTAAAAGTGTTTGGCTGTTCCCCTTTCATGCTGTCTCTCTCCTCCTGCCTTGTGAAGAAGGTCCTTGCTTCCCCTTTGCCTTCCACCATGATTGTAAGTTTCCTGAGGCCTCCTTGGTCATGCAGAACTGTGAGTCAATTATAAACGGTCTCTTTCCCTTATAAATTGCCCAGTCCCAAGTAGTTCTTTATAGCAGTGTGAAAATGGACTAATACAGGGAGACAGCCAGAAAACAATTAAAGAAAGAAAGAAACATCATTTCAGGTTGTCAAAATGCTATAAAAGAAACCAATGTAGTTTGTGACAGATGATAACAAGAAGGAACTTATTTTAGATAGGGCAGTCAGGGAAGGCCTCTCTGAGGTGACATTTAAGCTAAAAATGAACGATGAGAAGAAGCTAGCCATGTGGAGAGGAGTGGCTTGATGGGTTCAAGAAATGGAAAAGTCAGTATGGCTGCTGTGCCGTCACAAAAGGGATAGTGTCATTTGGTGAGGGAAAGAGCTGGGCAGGAGCTAGGTCTGCAGGCCTTGGTAAGAAGCTTAAATTTTATCCTAAGGGTAACAGGAAGTCTCTGAAAGGTTTTAAATAGGAGAGGGTATCTCATATAGATGTACCAGACTTTCTTTAATTATTCACAATAAAAATTCCTATTGACTCCTATTGAGCACTTACTGTGTGCTAGGCTCTAGGCTAAAAATTGTGCATGCATTATTCAGGCAAGGCATGGTAGCAATAGGGACTAGAGTGATGGAGATGGGGATGGAGAAAAGTGCAGAGATTTGAGAAATGAATAAAGAAAAAGAAAGTGGTCAGGCTTTGCTGACAGAGTGAAGAGGACCCAGGGTAGAGCCCGGCTCAGACACTGCCACTGGCTTCTCAAGCTATCCCATCATCATCATTCTTATCATCTCCCTATCAGAACTATCATTTAACCAAAGCACAAGACAAGATTAAATCAATTAGTCAACTTCTTTAAAACCACTATAAACACTGCATAACGTGCTCAGTAAGAAGCACATGCGAAGTTATTCTGTACTCTAGAGAACTCTAGTACTCCATGCTTGGGGACGTTTTATTAACCTATTTCCAATGGCTGAGTCTAGAAATATATTCCCAAAGAGCCTGACAATTGCTAAATGAGCCAATGGACTTAAATCAGCTTCAAGGACAAAATCAGAGAATTAAACTAGAGAACCAAAGTCCTACTGCTATTTACCAACTACAACAGTGCTGCTAGTACAGTCGGTGTAACCAAGCACAAAGGGCTTCTTACGGCGTCACACAGCCTGTCAGGCAGAGACGCAGAACAACATGAGGCTCAAAACAGTCACAGAGCCTTGAGCCCAGGAATGGCTTCTCATAAGTACAGCAGGAAAATAATTCCCGGAACATGGATTCTTTCAACCATAGCATGAATAACAATATCAGTTGCCACAGTTTTGTGGAAACAATACTGCATGTCTGGGTTCAGAACCTGCTGGGAAAAGATTAAGCTGAAAGGGTCTAACCCACCCCTCACCATGGAGAGCACGAATACTCTGGCAGGCATTCTGGAAAACCTTGGCCATTGTCATCAATGCATGGGTGAATTTCACAACAATATGCAGCAGTCCAAGTGAGAAAACAAACACAAAGTGAGAGGAGAAAAGCACTTTCTAAAGCTGAACACCTTGGGTCTGTCATCCTCCTGTACCTGGAAAGAATGTGTTAACTTGCAGGTAAGAAGAGAAACAGGTATCACGCTTATCTGACCTGGTCTCAGTCCCAGACCTGGACAAAGGTTGTCATTTTTGGAAGCTAGCCATTCACCTACTTAGTAAAAATCTTACGCCGGAGCCACTGCAGGGGACAGGCAGGATTATAAATCATAACAAGATGGAGAAGGGGCAAAAGAAAAATGAAGGCTGGAACTGGAGGGAACAGCCACCTCTTGGATGGGGAATTGTCCCATTCCCATTAATTACCCTCTGGAGCTGCAAAAATCCAATCTGGGCACACGGTCTGATTGACACATGACTGATCAAACTAGGTCCATTTGCGGAATATGCAGCCATCAGGGATGATTCTCCTTGCATGAAGAAGTCTTATTTTCTTATCTCAGCCTTCTGTTTGCTCATGTCTCCTTTAACTGAATAAATCAAGTTATGCAGCCTGTGAAAATCATGAATGCAGAGGCCTAAAAGCTGACACATGGGAGTTTGCTCTGAACTTGAACCTGAGACACCACTTTAAGGAATCACCAGAAGCCCAGAGTATTGGTGTCATCTGTCACCTCTGCTCCTCATTTCTTATTCATACTCTTAGCTTAGAACTGTAAGATGTTAAAGCTGACACACATCTTAGAAATCAAGCTGTCTGGGACTCATGTTGAAGATAAAGAAGCAGTCCCAGCAACGATGGGTGCCTGTCGCCACACACCTGGCCAAACACACCTGGCCAACGGCAGAACTGGAATCAAAAAAAAAGGTCTCTCGAGCACTGGTCCAGCGAGAGCCTTCCTGCCACACTGGAAAATGTTTGTCAGTCCTTTTCATTAATATAATCAATAATGCAAAGCCCTAAAAGGAAGTGAAACAGGTGCTGGAGCTAACAGATTTCAAATGTATCCTGCGAATTGTCCGGTCGGCGTTTCCTGGTCGGACCATGGAGTTTGGGAGCCCCAGCAGGTGGTTCCTGGCTTTGTGTTTTTCTCAAGCTCCTATTAAGCAGAAGGCTTGGCATGAGGAGAAGAAGCAGATGGTTCTTGCTGAAGTCCAGGTTGCATATTGGACTTCCACTGCATTTCCTGTTGATGAAAGAACGTGGAAGATTCATGCCCATTTGAGAGGTGAGCGTCTTTCCAAAAGGAGATGGAGGCAAGGATTATTAAAAACTATGACTGAGATCTGGAGATCAAGATTCCAAAGAGGGAACAGACTATTTTTAAAGTTTCTACTCTTCCCTGGGGGAAAGAAGGATGCCAGAGGCCTCTAAAGGCCACAGATTTCCTCCCAAGGGATGAGTGAAAGCAAATGACATTGATTGTCCTACAATATGTGCTCTTAAATGGGCCACTTCTCACTCCCCACAGAGACCGCCATCCTCTCTTTCCTGGACTGTGGCAGTAGCTGCTGGTCTTCTTGCTTCTATCCCTGCTGATGGCTAAACCAGAGCCACAGCCAACCTCAAAACAGGGCAATGGATCCTGTGACTCCCCTGCTACCCGCCTTCCGATGGCTTTGAATACATCTAATGTAGAACACCAAGTCACTCCTGTGGCTTGCAGGGCCCTCCACGATCCGCTTCCTCCTCCACAGCGCCCGTGCCGCCGCTCCTCTGACTTCTCCCCATCGCTGGTTTCTTTCCAGCTCACCCTCCTCACCGTTGTGGGACACACAAACCCATTCCCACTCCTTCTGCACTCACTGTTGCTTCCACCTGAAACCTGCTGTCCATAAATGTTCATGTCTCCCTCCCTTGCTTCCTTCAAATCTCTACTTAAACGTCCCTTCTTCAGACAGCCCTTCTTTGTCCACCCCATAGAGGCTGGCACTTTGCTCACCCCTCACCCCTATCACCCCTGTGTCCGCCGGCTGAGCTCTGGGGCAGTGTGCTTGTCACCTGCTGAGGGGATGCAGTCATCTCTCTCCCCTCCCAGAAGGTGTGTGAGCTCCAGGCAGGCAGGCCGTGGTCTGCCTGTTCACTGCCCTGTCTCCCTCCGGTGTCTAGGACAATGGCCAGCACAGAGAAGGGGCTCAGTCCATACCTTCTGGCTCACATGGGATCCGTGCCTTTGAATGAGGTCTGGATGGAGAAAACACAGTTTGTAGTGGAAAATCCAAGGCCAGTGGGCCCTCTAGTTTCTTTGTATACACAGGTTCATTTCCAAATAGCTATCCTCCCATCTATCCATGCAGCCCTGTTTTAAAGAGTGACAACCAAGCCTCAGGACACATCACATGGAGGCCTGGCGGGGGTCCGGGGGCGAGGGAAGAGCAGTCGGCTTCCAGCAGGAAGAGGGCATCCTACTCTCAATTCCAAGCGTAGTCCGATTCTTGGGCATCTTTCCAAGGAAGAGCTCATCCCACCCACTTCCTAGATACAGAGAGCTTGAGAGTGGAACACTAAGGGAATTAGGAATGGAATAGAAAAGCAGGGGAAAGAGAAAAGCTGTCACCAATCGAGATGGATCCCAGAGCCCTCCTGAAAACTCCTGACCTCCCTGAGACAAAAGGCACGTGTTTTCTCTTTCCTGTGCAGTACCTCGAAATGCATCCAGTGAAAACCCAGTCAAGAGCTGCCGTCTTTTTCCCTAAGTCTCTAGAATAAACTGCCAGGTATTTATCTTAAATTAACGAGACTTCTAGTTATCCAGCAGGCCAATGGCTCTACTTCAACAAAGGACTGATTTTTTTTGGGGTCTTTGAGAGGACATAGGCCTAGGCACATTCTTCCTTTGTGTGGGAGTATAACATGGCACTAAAGCAGGTTATGATGTGTTTCAAGTATATTTTTTAAAATTCCATGCCCAGTAGTTGTACATAGAGGAATTCACTCTAAATAGGATGTCATACATCAGACAAAATGTTATCTGCAAAGATATTCATCTAAGCACTATTTATAGTGGCGAGGGAGAGCCACAAACCACCTAAATGTCTAAAAATAATAATGGATGTAAAATTATTAGCCAGTGCCCGGCACACAGTGAGTAGTCGATAAGGGGTAGATATAACATTGTTATTTTGAATAATTAAAGAGAGTATGGTACATTTATATGATGGATATTTTTGAAGCTTTTGCTTTTCTGTTGGTGTTATCAAATGCATATAAAAATGTGAGTAAAACATAAACTGCCCAGGGATGTTGGCTCATGCTTGTAATCCCAGCACTTTGGGAGGTGGAAGCAGCATGACTGCTTGAGCCCAGGAGTTTGAGACCAACCTGGGCAACACAGCAAGACCCCGTCCCTATAAAAGGTTAAAAACAAATATTAGCCGGGCATAGTAGCATGCTTCTAGTAGTCCTAGCCACTCAGGAGGCTGAGGTTGGAAGACCACTTGAGCCCAGGAGATCAAAGTTGCGGTGAGCCATGATCACACCACTGCACTCCAGCCTGGGTGACAAAGTGAGACCCTGTCTCCAAAAAAAAAAAGAAGAAAAGAAAAGAAAAGCTTAAAAAATTACACGTTCTGCAGGACATCCATCCATATTTTAAAAAAAACCAAGAGTATTTCTATGCTATCCCAACCTCTATATTTGACAACTGCACAAAAGGCATATGCCACCCACCAGATACTCTCTCCACTCTACCACTGCAATCTTTATTAGCCTTCCCTCCCAGAAGCAAGTGAAAAAAAAAAAATCTTCTGTAATTCAATCAGCATGTTTAGGATCTATTATGTTTTAAGGCCTGACTAGGATGAACATCACAGGAGGGACTGTTGAGAAGATCAGGCCGGAAGCTCATCCCGCCTACAGAGGATCTCTAGTGAGGGAGCAGAGGATTTGCCAGGCATGCAAGGCCTTTCCCGGGGGCTGTAAATCAAACAGGCACAACAATCTGTGATGAATAAAGCAACGGCTGGATTTTTTATCCGGAAAGCACCACTGAGCCAAAATCTGAAATCACGAGCTATATAATTCCTTTGGGGGAGAAATATATCCACAGGGAAGGAGGAAAATACATCAACAGGCTTTCAGAAAACTAGGGATTGGTTGGTCCCTTCCCCTTGTTCACCCTCATTCACGCACACACTCACAAACACACACACACACAAAGGACAAGAACACATGCACACACACACACTCTCCCTTTCTTCTAATCGTGCCCTTTTCCAATTAAGGCTGCCATTCAATCCTTAGGTTCTGGCGACAACAAGATGAACAAGAAGCTCATTTGTAGGTTTTGTTGCGTTGCAAAAACCCCAAGTGGAGTCAAAGAACCCTAAAACACATAATGCCCAAACGGATTCTCAGGAGAGAAAATCTGACTCTGCAAATGCAGAAAATGGCATAGCCGGAGAGGGCTTGAGACCCCATCCACCCTGTGGAGGAAACTGGGGTCCACCAAGTGACACTTAGCATCCCCAACATGCCACACAGAGAGTGTCTATTTTCTCCCCAGCTTCCATCTCATTCAACAAATCCTTCACCCTCCACTTTCCTGCTTACTCAATTTATTTAAAATGATGCCTTGACAAGACAGAAGCAGAAAGTCACTTCTCCAAAAGTCAAGATGTCTTTTACGTGTCTCTACTCCAATCCTTTGCAAGTAAGTCACTAGCTTTCAGTGGATGAGAGGTAAAAAAGGAAAGAAAAAAGAAACCCATGTCCCCCTCCATTCAGATCATTTCCATCTGAGTAGGAAACCTGTGTTCACCCAGATACCAGTAGGCTGGTTCTTTTGTTTAAACAAAAGCTTCCCTGAAAGCTCCAGGGAACCAGAAGGCAGGAATTCTTAGCAAGAATTTTTTCTTAGTGAAACAGGAAGTGCCCTGGTGGGAATGTCTTGGCCTGGTTTGACAATTTCTGGAAATTCAGTGTGGCGAGGTAGGCTTTGTGTGAATGTGTGTGACTAGCAGGTTCACCCAAGGAGCTATTTTAAACCCAGGTTGCTTTAATTGGCTATTTCTCCTACATCTACCTCATTTTACACACACATCCTCCAGGTAGAAGAGCAAGCCCAGGAATGAACAGGGCACTTACAAAGTGCTGCATGTCCAAGGGTGGCAGAGACACCCCCTTAGAGCTGGGTTACTGAACACATTCTTGAACACCAACCAAGTGAATGCCTTTGAAAGTCTGTCTCATTTCCAAAAGACAATAAGGGAATGAAACCCCAGACAGCGTTAGATTTCAAGATAAATATAGACAGTCCCCTACTTAAGAACAGTTTGATTTACAATGTTTTGACATTAAGATGGGTTTATTGGGGATATTAAATGTATTTTCAACTTAACAATATTTTAACTGACAATGAGTTCATTAGCATGTTGACCCCATCTTAGGTCAAGGAGCATTTATCTGTATAATGCGCCTGACACAGTACCTGGCATACAGAAAGCAACGTATAAATACCCAAACTCCTCACTCAAGCCTTGAGGCCAGATTTCCAATGACAGATGAAACTCATGCACAATGACACTCACACAGACACTCCAAAATATATGATAGTTCTGTTCATTGAGCACCTGCCATGCGCAAAGCTCGAGGCAAGCCACTCTCCATGATTGTCACAGGTCGCCCTGAGAATGTGGTCAGGTCCACTTTATCATACAGAGGAGGAGGGTGCTTAGCATGCAGGTTACTGAGTCAAACGCATTCAGTGAGTCAGTAGCAGAACGGGGGCTGGGCTCACTTTGATATGGAAGGCATCCTCTTCCCACTATATGACCCTACATGAAGTTCCTTCACTTGAAGTATTTCAGAGATGAGTCCTTCCTTAGAGATCCTCTTTGATCTACCTCCCACCCAAAGCAGGAGCATCCTCCGCAGATCGTTATTCACCCTTCCTTTTTTTCTTGAGACAGAGCTTCACTCTTCTTGCCCAGGCTAGTGTGCAATGGCGTGATCTTGGCTTACCACAACCTCTGCCTCCTGGGTTCAAGTGATTCTCTTGCCTCAGCCTCCTGAGTAGCTGGGATTATAGGCATGTGCCAAAATGCCCAGCTAATTTTGTATTTTTAGCAGAGACGGGATTTCTCCATGTTAGTGAGGCTGGTCTCGAACTCCGGACCTCAGAAGATCCGCCCGCCTCGGCCTCCCAAAGTGCTGGGATTACAGGCGTGAGCCACTGTGCCTGGCCAGGTCATTCACCCTTTCTTTAAATAATTACAATGGGCTCAGAGAGTCACCACTCCATCACTGAGCTGAGGTCTAATGGACAAAAATTTTGCCTCTACACTGGGTTAGAGGCTGCCCTCAGCCCTGATGCACTGGTTCTGGGTGTGCTCATTTCTTTAACAGATTTGCCAAATGTTAGAGGACAATGATGATGACGATGATGGTGACCATGGTGACGACATCAATGCTTATCTTAAATCCTCTTTAAACAGAGAAGCCATATGTCAAGGGGTTCCCTCTCAAACTTAACACCCCATCGAGTACATATTGGACATGGAGGTGAACAAAAGAGAATACTTTAAGACTTATCCTAAACAATGGAACATCATAAAACTATTAAAATCAGGTTTCAAAGAAGACTCTATACCATGTGAAGATATCCACATGCTCTTAAGGAGGAAATTGGAAAAACAGTATGATAATTATTTTGTTTTAAGAACTATGTGCATACAAAATGTATAGAATAGAGAAAGAAGTGCAAAATATTAATAGTGGTTATTCTTCATTGATACAACGGCTTTTTTTCTTTCAAAAGTCTTCCTTTTATATTTTGCATCATTTTGAAATTTTGCAAAGGTTGTAAAAACAAATTTGGAATTATTCATCCAATCTAGAGAACGTCTCATGAGAGTACAAATCATATAAACATTATAATAGTAATAACAATAACTGTAGCAGCTCCAAAATGTATATTGCACCTAGCATATGCCAAGCAGTATTCTGCGGGCTTTATATACATTAACACATTTAATTCTTTTTTTTTTTTTTTTTTTTTGAGATAGGGTCTCATTCTGTAGTCCCGACTGGAGTACAGTGGTGCAATCTAGGCTCATTGCAGCCTTGACCTCCTGGGCTCAAGCTGTTCTCCCACCTCAGCTTCCCAAGCAGTTGAGACTACAGGCACATGCCACAATACTGGGCTAATTTTTTGTTTATTTTTTGTCGAGATGGGGTCTCACTCTGTTGCCCAGGCTGGTCTCAAAGCTGGTCTCAAACTCCTGAGCTCAAGCAATTCTCCCACCTCAGCTTTCCAAAGTGCTAGGATTACAAGTATGAGCCACTGAGCCTGGCCTAACACATTTAATTCTTACCACAACCTGTTGAGTCAGTTACCATTGTTGCCACCATTCTAAAGACGAGAAAACTGAGATCGGAAAGATTAAGTCACTTGTTCCAGGTCCCAGAACTAGTAAAAGGAAGAGACCAGGCTTAAATCCAGGCAGTCTGGCCCCAGGTGTCCTGTGTTCTTGGCCACTACCCTGGGGCTGATGTTCCCCAGGCCAGAGCTAAAATAGACAGGATTAGGAAGATTGGGAAATGGCTCAAAAACCTATCTGAAAATTGTGAGCTTGTTAAAGTCCTTCATGGGGTTGCTCAGAGAGATAAACCAGAATTGGCAGTCCTCATTCAGATCTGAAAGCTTCAAGATCTTCATCCCATGCAGCTTCCTCACCAGTGTACACAGTCTGACATCTCCCACCCTGGCCTCTGTCAAATCTCACCCAGAAAGCCAACTAAAAATAGTCTCCACGCACCACTGACAGAAATTATGATGACAGCGAGGTTCAGGAAAAGGATCTAGGCCAGGGGTGTCCAATCTTTTGGCTTCCCTGGGCCACACTGGAAGAAGAAAAAAGTGTCTGGGCCACACATAAAATATACTGATAATAGCTGCTGAGCTAGGAAAAAAGAAAAAGAAAGAAAAGAAAGAAAGAAAGAAAGAAAGAAAGAAAGAAAGAAAGAAAGAAAGAAAGAAAGAAAGAAAGAAAGAGAGAGAAAGAAAAGAGAGAGAGAGAGAAAGAAAGAAAAGAGAGAGAGGGAGAGAGAGAGGGAGAAAGAAAGAAAGAAAGAGAGAGAGAAAGAACTCGCAAAAAGAAAAAAATTAATGTTTTAAGAAAGTTTACGAGTTTGTGTTGGGCCATATTCAAAGCCGTGCTCGGCTGCAGGTTGGACAAGTTTGGTCTTCTGCCATGCTGCTCACACAGAAGCAGGTTCAGGCCAGGGAATGCCAGTTAGGTTTCTGCCCGCTATGAAGTAGCTCTACCTCTAAGTCTCCAGGGCACACGATGCAAGATGCAAACATCACAGAGCTTTCTAGGCAGCCAGCAGACATGAGAAGCAGGTTAGTCAGGCTACAGTTCAGTCTCCAGCTCCCTCCCTTCTTCCCTGGCTCGGCTGTGCCTCCTAAGAGGGAGTTCTGGGCCAAGAAGGCCACACACGCCTCTAGGCAGGCCACAGGCCCAGACTGCCTGGTCCTACAATACAGAAGACATGAGGGCCAGGAAGCCACAGAAACAGCCATCAGTGGGGCTTGATGTCCCACACACAACCCCAGATTCATCAGACTCCAGCCCTTACTGTGTCATCTGGGTCACAAGGGAAATGGGAGCAGTGAAGTGGAGCTGGACCAGGAACCAGACACAAACCTACCCTGCTCCCAGGAAAGTAACTATGACCTCTCCTTCACTGTCCTTAGGTCTCTCAAGGATCTCACTTCCATTGCCTGTCCCTTAAAACCCTGGGAAGTGGCCTCTGCCCCTTGAGAAGATGAGTGAATCCCCTGCTGGTGTTCTGAAGGCACCCAGGAGTGCCTGGGACAAGCAGAGGGAACAACCCCCCGAGGATGCAGAAGCAGAGTGACCAGGCCCATCGTAAGGCAATCCTGAGCAAGGGATAGTGCAGGACCTTATGAGCGGAAGAGGGGCTAAGAACCAGCAAGGCCAGAGGACAGGGAGCCCTTTGCCAGAGGTTTCAACTTCTGCCCAGCTTTCTCTTGTTCTGGCCACGGCTGTCAGTGTCGATTGGTGGAAGGACATGTCCCTGGTGCCAGAAGACTGGGGTTTGAGTCTCATCTCTTTCTCCTATCTGTGTCCTGGGGGAGGTTACTTAACTTCTCTGGGCCTCAGTTTTCTCCTCTGTACAGCAGAAACATAATCATATCCCACAGTTACTGCGATGAGCGTGGCAAAGCATTTTTTGTAAACTACAAGGAAGCTGGCAGTGGTTCCAATGTTTTGTGTGAATGGACCTCACAGGACAAAACTGAGGTAACAGAGGATCACAATGCACCTTTTTCAGTTTGATATAATCATCTTGAAATTACATTTATCAGGATCATACAGAGTCTTCCCAAAACTGAAGGCCATGCATAATTTGTCCACCTCAAGCCATTGAACACAGAACATGCATGTAGAGACTTCCAGAAAAATCCAATAACTGTGATCCAAATGGACAAAAATCCAAGTGGGCTCAAGTGAAATAACAGACATAGAAAACTGTGAAGAGTTAAACACATGATGATAAAAAAGGACTTTGTCAGCCAGGCGCAGTGGCTCATGCCTGTAATCCCAGCACTTTGAGAAGCTAAAGCAGGTGAATCCTTTGAACCTAGGAGTTTGAAACCACCCTGGGCAATATGGTGAAACCTCATTGCTACAAAAAATTAGCCCGGCATGGTGGTGTGCACCTCTAGTCCCAGCTACTCAGCAGACTGAGGCAGGAGGATTGCGTGAGCCCAGGAGTTCAACGCTACAGTGAGCTGTGATTGTACCACTGCACTCCAGCCTGGGTGACAGAGTAAAAGCTTGTCTCAAAAAAAAAAAGGCTTTGTAATAAACTTTTCTGATGTTTTTCAGAATTCAGTTTGTATAAATTTGAGACATCTACATTTCACAAATGTGATTATCGCATGCGATAATAAAGCAAAGTTTATCCCCACTAGTTCCTATGCCTGGAGCTTGCTTAGACTTGTACATAATTCCTGGTGCCCCTGACAGGCACCTTTCCAGCCTCTACGGAATCTTTAGCAGACCCACGACACCAGGCTGAGCCTCGTGACATTGTGGCCACCAAGTGTGGGAAGGAATTACTAAACTTCAAAGCTGACTCAACCAAAAGAGAAAAACGGCAAGTCCCCGATGGAAAGGTGTTGATGGCTCTCTTTTCAAACACCTCCAAGCCTGGCTGCGCACAAAGGCCTGACAGTGTCCCAAGCTACATCAACACAAGCTGGGTTCAAAGACTCACAGGTCTAAGCATCCTGGGCACCACAGAGATAGGAGAGTCCATATGGAAACAGATTGCCTTTTCTATGAACCACGTGTGAATTCTGAACTCCTTTTCTTCTCAGTGTTCGAAAAGGAAAACCAACCCACTTTGCAGTCTCTCTGCAGTGTCTTTAGAAGGCCAGTTCCTTTCTGTGCCTCTCAAGCCCATGCTGAACTTCTCTGTTCTTGTCCTAGCACCTCTTTTGTCAAGCCGTGAGCCTCACTCAGCCCAGAGTGACACTCATCACTGGGCCGTGTGAAAACTGGGGGGATGGGGAGGAAGTGAGAAGGATGCGAAAGCCGAGGCGGGAGGAGGGGTGCCGCCTGAGACCCTTGCGGCCAGCAGTGGAAACACAAACTTGACATTTCCATTTTCCATCGCCTTCTGATCTCAGGCCCCCAGTGCGATGCGCTGGCTTTTCATTTCCACTCCCTTTCACACCCAGCACATTAAAGGCCTCTGCAAGACCAACAATGGAAAAAGGCTATAGGCTTTAAATCATGAAGCCTGGGGAAATTCAACAGTTGCTGTCTCCAGCTTCTCTACCCAAAGCACCAAAAAAGCCTTCCCTGAGGGAGTCCAGGCCCCCTCCCAGGGCAGGGGGCAAGAGTACTGCTTTTGATCATCTGTACTTCTACGGCCACTTTCCCACTTCCCTCCCCAAACACCACAGCCCGGCTGTGAGCTGAAAGAGCTCCCTTTGGCCCTCCATCAGAAGCAGACTTTCTGATCATTCAGTAATTCCAGTAAGAAGGTCCACTAAGTATTGTAAAATGTATTGCTTCCCGCCTGCTTTTTCTCTGACCTAGTTAAAAGCACTGTGTTGGACATACATCTTCTCGATCACATGAAAAGTGGGAATAAATACCTTAATTGGTACCAAGTCCCTGAGCACGGGAGCCAGCTTGCTAGATGCTCAGAAAGGACTCTACAAACATTAGCCCAGGTCATATATTTACAAAGACGTGCTCCCAGGTGGCTCCCAAATGGCACAAAGAGGAAAGACCCCAGCAGAAATCAAGATGGGTGGGGATCTGTTCTTTTCATGAGAGTGAAAAGACTGGACTATCTCATTGCGGGCTGAGAAGGCCTGGCTGGCCATAGCACAGCTGCCTGTAAAGGGAAACAGCCCCACAGGCTGCCTGGAGGAGCTGGTCCCCTATGCAGCAGACACTGGCTGTTAAAGGGTTGTGTGGCCCCAACATGAAATGATGGCTGTACTTATGAATCGGTTTGTTTATATACCATCAACCAGGATGTTCTGTCAGCTTGCTGCTTTAATGACCCACTGTTGAATGCACTTGAATGCAAAGACCTCAGGGGATTTCAGAGACAGGGAGAGGGCGAGTTCCATGGTCCTCTCAGACAGAAAAGTTTGGGTTTACTGCTAGCCAAAAACTAGGAGTGCGACAGGAACTGCTGACGTCATAAAGCTTGGCCAGAAACGTAGTCAGGTAGTGCCCTGAGCACAGCCCAGACACTGGCGCTCTAAGAAACAGCCCTTAGCCCAAGGCTATCTGGAAGAAACAGAACAGGGCTCAACACAATAGTGTGGTGGAAAATCAACTGAGTGGGTTGGCAAAGAGCATCTTTCTTAAAAGAAGAGAAGAGGACACAGAGTGTACCCTATGTAATAAGGGAAGTATTATTTTGTAAAACACTTAAGTTTTATATATTCCATTATTTTGTAAAACATTTAAGTTTTATATATTCTTATGTATGAATATTACATACAGATAGATATGTAATATATACATTATTATACAAACATACTACTATATATATATATACACACACATGCATGTATAGAGTGGTATGGCAGGTTGTATTTTTCAAAAGTGATCACACTACTTCTCATCTCACATGTTCTTCCAGAACCTTGCCACTTCCTGATGAAGAGGTGAAATATATGTCCTTCCCCTTGAATTTGGATGGGTCTTTGGCACCAGCTTAATGAAAAAATATGCAGTGGAAATGGCACCATGTGACTTCCAAGGGTCAACTGTAAAAGGTGATCACAGCTTCTGTGTAGCTGCACTCTGTAGGAATGCTTGCTTTTAAAATCCAGCCAGGCCTGGCACCGTGGCTCATGCCTGTAACTAACCCCAGCACTTCAGGAAGCAGAGGCAGGTGGAGGACTTGAGGTCAGGAGTTCGAGACCAGCCTGGCCAATGTGGTGAAACCCCCTCTCTACTAAAAAAAAAAAAAAAAAAAAAAAAAAAAAATTAGCCAGGTGTGGTGGCACACATCTATAATCCCAGTTACTTGGGAAGCTAAGGCAGGAGAATTGCTTGAACCTGGGAGGCAGAGGTTGCAGTGATCCGAGATCATGCCTCTGCACTCCAGCCTGGGTGACAGAATGAGACTCCATCTCAAAAAAATAAATAAATAAAAATTAAAAGATAAAATCCAGCCATTGCGCTGCGAAGAAACCCAAGCCACATATGGTATGGGATGCTGTCCATCAAGTATAAACAGAAGGAAGGGATTGGCCACAGTGTTATCCATATTCCCAACACTCCTATTATGGGGTTCCCATAGAGACAGGCAACTTGTGTACAACGGGGAAGACTTAATGAAAGGAAACGAAAGAAGCTCTTGGGAGTCCACCTACGGCAGGAGTAGTGGGACAGCGGGTGGGGAAGAGTATCCTTGTGGCCTCCAGCACAGCCTCCAGACAGTGGAAACCAGGGCTATCTGTGGGTCTTGGGTGGCCTGCCCCACTCCCTCCTCCTCCTGTCAGGCTCGCTGCCAGACTCTACTCCTCACCTTCTCTGTCTCCAGGACTCCCTCCCATCAGGATACCTACCTGAGGACTCTCCATCTCCAACTTTTCAAGTAACCTTCCCCTGCCCTCTCTACAGTCCAGCCATCATACGCATGCCTTATATGTGTTTCATCTCTTTTGATATTCACAGTCATATTTATACATCGGGAAACCGAGGCATGAAGAGAGCAGTGAAGGCATTCATCTCAGGTCAAACAGCTAGTAAGTTTGGGTTTGGGACTGAATGAGGGCCACTTAATTTTGCATTGCTTATTTTGAATTGCTATGCTATATTCTGCAAAGAAGAATGAGCTGGAGAAGGGAAACTGAAATCTGTGGGCCTGAGGGTAGTGGTGGTGGGGACTATGATGGTAGCACCTGCTCTGCCACAGCCTGTACTGTGTACCACACGGTCATGGTGTCCAGTCTTCACCACTCTAGGCAAGTAAGATTATTATTGTTGCCCATTTTGCAGATGAAGAAACTGAGGCTCGGATATGTTAAGCAATTGTTCCAAGGTCATTTAGTCAGAGTCAAGATTCCATCCTAGACCTCCCATTCTTTCTACGCTACCACTCATATTCTCTCCTCGTCCAAAAGGAGCATGATGGTCCCTCCTTGTCTTGACTAGCCACACTTTCACACAGGTTCTTTGGACTTTCATTTTCTCTGTGATCTTTCTTTAAAGTCATATGCTGAAAGAGCCTTGCCTCCAGATCATTCCACACTCACCAATAGGGCCAAATGCCCTTTTAGCTACAGAGCTTGGTGGCACTTTTCTAACTAAAAAACTGCACCCACTCTCTTCTCTGAACCGCCCTACTCTAATTAGCATTATGCAAATTTTATTTTAAGAATGAAGCTTTTCATCTGTGATGAGAAAGAACCCAAAGCAATAAAGGACCCAGCACCTCAATACAAACTTAAATGACCACTTACATTTAGTTCCCAGGTTGCCACCAAGTGTGAAATGTCACCAGCTAAAAATCTCTAATTAAACTCATTTTCCCAAAGTCCCTCCTTACTTTTGCCTGCCTTCAAAATCCAAAGCTTGGCAGAAACAGTTGATTGTTCAGAGCCTGTGCCTCTAATGGCAGATTTCATGAAAAAATCAATTCTCTCCACCCTCGGTATTGAAAATCACTAAGGGGCCATTTCCTCAGCAGCATTCTGCCTCTACTCTGTTAACATAGCTCAGGGAGGAGAGGGTTCTCATTACCCAGTGACTCCGCCCAAGCATGGCCCAAGTCACACACCACATAGCTTCTGAACCCACTCTGAGCAGGCAAACATCAAAACAATAAACCAACAGGTGTAACAGCACAGGTCCATTCAGAAACAGAAGACAGCCATTTTCCATACAACAAATCACCAGATTTCTTCCTGGTTAAGTAATATTCTTTTCTTTTTTCTTTTTTTTCTTTTTGAGATGGGGACTCAGGCTGGCATGCAGTTATGACTCACTGCAGCCTCAACCTCCTGGGCTCAAGTGATTCTCCCACCTTAACCTCCCAAGTACCTGGGACCACAGGCGTGTACCACCATGCCTGGCTAGTTATTATTATTATTATTATTATTTGTAGAGATGGCACCTCACTAGGTTGCCCAGGCTGGTCTCAAACTCCTTGGCTCATGCAATCTTCCCACCTTGGCCTCCCAAAGTGCTAGGATTATGGTGTGAGCTACCATGCCCAGCTTAATGATATTCTAAACAGACAAGAACCTTAGGAAGAACACAGAAGAGAAAGACAGGGGAAAATTCCTATTTCCATGTCAGCCAAAGGTGACACTTCTGCTAGAGGGAAACTTCAGGAAAGGGCATCAAAAAAGAAAGTAACCCCATCCAGCCCCTTACTTTCCTCTTATCACAACACCCAGCTACCTGATTTCCCTTGAGGTTCCAGCCTGTGGCCTGTGCACATCCTGCCATATCACTATGGTTGTTCCCTGAGCAGGCAGCACAGAGGCTATTGCAGCCTCTCTTCACATGTTACTCTGTCTCCTGTGCATCTATCTCCCCTTCCTACACCCTGACTGCATATCCCACCAAACCTTCATCCATGCAGTGAGAGAAGACAAGAGTGTCAATAAACAAAGCAGCAACTTGCCCCAAACCGACTTCCTCTCCTCTATCTCTGGTCATGTAACACTGCCCATAGAACATCACTGGTCACATGTACAAGTTAATTAGAATCATCCAACATTTACTCATGCAGCCCTAGTCTATGATCAACATTCGGCTAAGCCGCAGTCTGCCTAATTTCGGGTTTCTCAACGGCAGCATGACTGACATTTTGTGCCGGGTCACTGTTTTTTTTTTTTTTTTTTGCCTTTGAGATGGAGTTTCGCTCTTGTTGCCCAGGCTGGAGTGCAATGGCGCAATCTCAGCTCACTGCAACCTCCGCCTCCAGGGTTCAAGCAATTCTCCTGCCTCAACCTCTCAAGTAGCTGGGATTACAGGCACGGCACCCACCACCACGCCTGGCTAATTGTTTCTATTTAGTAGAGATGGGGTTTCACCATGTTGGTCAGGCTGGTCTCAAACTCCTGACCTCAGGTGATCTGCCCGCCTCAGCCTCCCAAAGTGCTGGGATTACAGGTGTGAGCCACCATGCCTGGCCTTTGGGTCACTTTTTGTTGTAGGGAGCTGACTGTCCTGTGCATCATAGGATATTTAGCAGCATTCCTGGCCTCTACTCCTGGATGCTGATAGCTCTTCAATTGGGACAACCAAAAATGTCTCCAGACATTGCCAAATATTCCCTGGAGGGCAAAATATTCCCCAGTTAAACATCACTGGGTTAAGCTAAAGGAGGACTTCCATGGAAGAAAGCCTTGAGGGGAGTTTTCATGTGGGCTTGGGGGGTGGGGAGTTTTCTTTGTCCTCCACCACACCACATTGCATTCCCTCTCTCTCCAGTGCACTGCCAACACCTTCACCCAGAATGCCTACAACTTCCTCTCTCCTCTGCCCAAACCATAAGAGTCAGCCAGAGAGCCGACTCCTCCATCAAGGCTCTCTCAGCCCGCACAGATCACCTGCTCCAGTCCCCAAAGGCACTTATCTGCAGACTATTGTCTCAACAAACATTTTCAGAGTCTTCTTGTAAGGCCTGCACCAGGCCCCTGAATACTAAGAGGAAGTAAGCACAGTCCTGAGGAGCACCACGACCTATGAGAGCATCAGAGTCACGGCCAGTGTTACAGCCTGTGTGGGGCAAGTGGAGGGCACAATGGGAACAGGGAAGTCAAGTACAGGGCATTATGGGAACACAGAAGTCAGGTGCAAGGCATGAGGGGAATATAGGTCAAGTGCAGGGCATTATGGAAATACAGGAATCAAGTGCAGGGCATTATGGAAACACAGGAATCAAGTGCAGGGCATTATGGGAACACAAATCAAGTGCAGAGCATTATGGAAACACAAGTCAAGTGCAGGGCATTATAGGAACACAGAAGTCAAGTGCAGGGCATTATGGGAACACAGAAGTCAAGTGCAGGGCATTATGGGAACACAGAAGTCAAGTGCAGGGCATTATGGGAACACAGAAGTCAAGTGCGGGGCATTATGGGAACACAAAAGTTAAGTACAGGGTACATGGGAGCACAGAAGTCAAGCACCTAACTCTTGAACTGGAAGGAGAATTAGACATCCAGAAAAGCAAAACATAAAAGACCAGTAAAAATCAGCCCGACACGAAACAGGGAAGGTACTCCTTGAAGACAGAGTAAATAGAAGCATAGTAGGCTTTCAGAACAGCAGGCTACAGGCCAGAACACAGCAGAAGAACCAAAAACAGCAAGGCTAAATGTGGCTGGAAAATAAGAGGCCTAGAGAATTTGCTACATGTTCAACCAGCATCTGACTCGCTTCAACAGGCCACCTGCAGCAGCAGGGTCACCACACAAACTCGTACATCTTGAAGGGTACATGTCTCAAACCAAACACCTCCAGGGCAACTGTAGACCTGCCTCTTTCTAGAGCTTTCTCTTTCTGAGCACCTCCAAGCACATGCTGTGCTATACTCACGAACATCCCAGCCTTCGTGTCCTTACAGAAGGGGTTTGGGGAACTGCAGCCTTGAGCTACAACTGCCGTCTCTATTTACCTACCTGGGAATAGAGTGCTAATAGAGAAACAACAAGCAATGGAACTCAAACACAGAGCAGCAGAGAACCCTTGAAGAATGTGTCTTTGACTTGTGAAATACTGGTTGTGGTAGAGGTGCTAATTCCCCACTTGCATCATGAACAAGTTACCTTTGTACATGGTGTTCCCTCTGCCTAGAATACACTTTTCTTCCCTCTCTGAGTTAATTTCCTACTCATACTCTCCTCTCAAATAAGACTTCCTTTACTCATGAACTACTTCAGATCTCTGGCATATGCTCTTGTTTCTCCTTCATCTCTCTTAATTGTAATTAAATAATCAATGGTGTGTTTTCCTGTACTAGACTGTTAGCTCCAAAGAAACAAGGCTGCACCAGTCATGGGCACCATCCCTCCAGGGGGGTTTGCCCCAGTAAGACCCCCCAGTACATCCAAGCAGCTTGTTGCATTGTTGAGAAACTTCTGTGCTGGTTGGTAAACAGCTACTGCTCCAAGCATACTGCATGCCTTCCCCAGAAGCTAGACTCGATCCAAACCATATGATGACTCTTTATAATATGGTTTCATAGCATTTCCTGTGCACAAAGTGTGGGCTGTAAGTAACAGGCTAGCCGGGAACTCTGAACTTTTGCCTGCTGTTCTTGACTAATAAACTTGGAAAAGTTGGGTTTCTTCTCCAGCTAGTTATGTTTTTAAGACCCTAATATTATAAATATAGGAATGGAGGAGAGGGGTTAGGAGTGATGATCAAAGGAGATTTTAGCACACATTCATGTTTACACATATAATTAGAAACTAACTTAAAGGAACTTTATCTTACATGAGTAGAATGTCTGGAAGGATTTACAAGACACCAGAATCACAGAAATGAAAGCCAGTTTGCATTCTTGACTTCTAGAAACTTTCATCTCTGAATTCAGGGAGTAACAGTGTTTTCTCCAAGAACAGGAGTTGGGTGACCAGAGGATGGAGAAACAGGAAGATTAACATTTCACCTTTACTCTTTTGTACCTTTGAATTTTGAATGCATGTGTGTATTACCTGGGCTAAAAGTATACAAACATGTTTTCAAAATTAAATTTTGAAAGTACGTAAATAAAATTTAATTTTAAAATGAAGGTAAAACAAGAATATGTTCCTTGTTAAAAAAAAAAAAAAAAAAGTCTAAAACTACGGTAGGAAATAAAATGAAATTAAGTGTTTCCCTTGCCAACTTCTGTTCATTCCCCAAATAAAACGGCTGTAAAAGTTTCTTGTATATTCTCCTGGATATCTAGCTTTTAAATATAATTAACACAAATAGATCATGCTCTGCATTCAATTTCACATATTAATTTTTCACTTACTGTATCTTAGAGATCTTGCCATATCAGCACATGCAAATCTAAATTATGGTTTTATAGGCTGCATAACAGTGTGTTGTATTAATATGACACAATTCACTTAACCCATTCCTCTATTAACATAGACACATACAGTGTTTCCAGTTATTCAATATTATAACCAATGCTGCAATAAATAGTTCTGCTAATATAGCTAAATGAATTCCCACGAGTAGATTTGCAAAGGTGAAGGGTGATGATTTTCACCTTGACCGCTATTGCTGAATTGCTGGGCACACAATCATTCTGTGGCTTTATTTTTTCCATTTCGTATATCAGAAAAGTATTGACGAGCTATCGGATTACTCTTACAAAAGGCTTGGCTAGCCTGAGACATATGAAGCGAGATTATTTTATGTGACATTCGGTTAAAGGCATTGTGTTCATTCGGAACTCCAATTCAGAGCTTTGTGCAAAGGCAGCTCATATGGACAGCCCCAGGCCAAGCTGCTGGTCCAACAGCATCAGCCTCAGAGGCCCTGGAAAAGCAGGGCCTGGACATCCCATGGCCAAGTTGTGTTTACCTCCTAAAATCACTTTCAGAGGGAAAGTGTGAGTAAGGTATGAGAAAAAGGGAAAGGCTGACCCAAATGAGGTGGGTCTTGGTGAAGGCAATGATGAAAAGCCAGGAAACTCCACCTTCAAAGCTCCGAATTGGTATTGGGTTTCTGCCTCTCCCTGCTCCATCATCGAGTTCCCTTGATGACATACCAAGACTCTCTGAAGATTTTATCTTTCAAATCATCCTTTCTCTAACCACAGCAAATTCAGGAGACAGGCTTGAGCAGGACCCTCTCAACTCTAAAAGTCACTCTGAAATCCCTTCACACTCTCTCACATGCAGCCGATAGAACTTTCTGCAAGGCTAGAATTGCTCTTTATCTATGCCGTTCAGTATGGAAGCCACTAGCCACCCGTGACCACTGAGCACTTGAAATGTGGTTAGTGCAACTGAGGGACTGAATTTTTCATCTCATTTTCTTTTAATTAATTTAAATGTAAATAATTGCTTGTAACTAGTGGCTACTGTGTTAGGCAGAGCAGCTATCATTGTTTTAAAGTATAGGTGCCTTTTTAGTTCAAACCTCTTACAATCAGCCCATTCAAAAAGACAAACCAACCCTCTAGCAATCATGTAACAGATGCATGTGTATAGATATACAGCAATGCATATGCGATGGGCCAAAATACTGACCATGACCTTTGGCAGTCACTGCTATGTCTGGTCAGCACACTGCAGTACACCAGACAGAAATCATTACTGGTGCACTTGAGTTTGCAAGAGTAAAGATACTTTACTCATTCTTTGTTCAGCAAACATCTATTTCAGCTATGCTGTGCTGGGCCCTGGGGTTACAGAGAAATAAAATGCTGAGGGAGAAAATGGGTAAAGGAGGAAGGAAGAAAAATAAAATAAATAAAATATGGACAGAGAGAGAAAGAGAGAAAAATACAACTGTGGTTAGCATTCAGTGCGCACTTTTTAACCTGTTATTTCATTTATTTAATTTAGTGGATGAGACATATAAATGCCAAATGGCCATGTTATGTGATTAAGGGTGTTTTAGGCTACACACAAAGAACTCTGGGAGCATCGAAGAGCATAGACTGATTTGAGCCTCCTCTTCCATTCCAAAGTGAGATTTTGAAGATTTAGTATTGACGAGCCCAGCCCTGAATAACCCCAGTGCACAGTTGTGATCATTCTGTTAAAACTTAGAATACAAAAGCTGTGTGCATTGTGTTTACATAAGAATGAACAGAAAGGGAAGTTTATTTCAACATGGAAGGCAAGAAGGCAACAAAAATGTTGAGGAACTGAGGATGCAATTACCCTCTTTACAAAGAAAGCCGATTGTCATCACACACAGAGTTTTACTATAGCCTGTAACCACTCGAGGGTAGTTGCCAAGCCTCACAGAAAATTCAGTACCATCTCTGAATGTAAAATTATACCTTCTCAAAAATCAATGAAAAAAATTAAATTTGAAAACATGAATGACTAGTCTCTCAATTAGTAACATAGTAATATATATCAATCTACACTGCTGAGTGCTTAGAATGCACCTGACATATGTATTATTTATAACATCTCTAATCTTCATCACCTATCACCCTGTAAAATGAGCACCCACTGTTAACATTTTATAGATAAAGAAACCAAGGTTTGGTGACCAAGTACTGATCTACGATTCAACCCAGACCTTCTGAGGTCTGAAGTCCATACCCCAGCCCATGGTGAACATCCTAACACTAATAAATGCCAGTAAAAACCCCTGAATAAGTGAATCTGTATTGGAGCTAGTACTAAGGTGAAAGTGTTAGCTGGTAATGTTCTGAGAGCAGAATTGTTAATCCAGACACAATGGATTTTATAATTAATGCTTACAAAACATTGACAGAAATTGATATCCTACAAGTAGACATGATTTTATACCAGCGAATGAGAACAGAATCATAGAAATGAAAGCCAATGTGCATTATTGACTTCTAGAAACATTCATTTCTGCAATCAGGGTACTCAGGAATTAACTGGTCTAGATGTGCCAGATAGAAGATTAGAGATACACTCCCCAAACGTTCCTCACATTTAATTTTCTCAAGACTGCCCCTTGTCTAACACTACAATAAAGTCACATTTTAAAAACTTATCACAATAATAAGAAGGAGAATCTGGGAACAAACAATTGAAAATTGAAAGAAGATCATGTGTTTCTGTAATTTCAAGTGGATTTGGGTGTACCTGCAGGTCTAAGAAAGTGGCACAGTTGTCAGAAGAGGCTCTGATGCTCAGCCATTTCCCTCAATGCTTCTCTGCAACAACACCATAGGCTTAGAGTATCTGACTGTCTCTGTCAAATAAATGCAAGAATTGCACTCCTGTGCCTCCCTTCTAGCATATGTGGGAACCACCACATTTGCATTTCAGAAGTTTTCTTTACAGGTAGAGAAACTGAGCTCACTGGACACAGTAGCTCATCTTGTAACCCAGCTACTCAGAAGACTTAGGCAGGAGGACTGCTTGAGTCCAGGAGTTCAAGAAGCTAAGCTTGGGATGTTGGTTGTCATTTATTGAGCATTTACTATGTCCTGGCAGTGGACTAATCACCATGCATGTATTATCTCTTTCAATCTTCATGGGAAACATGTATGTTAGATAATACTATGCCCAGTTTCTAGATGATGAAACCCCACTATTGAGCTATGAAACTTTTCAAGTCTTAGTAAACAGTGGCTCTCAACATGTTTACCCAGGGTGAGAAGAAGGGAGAATACTTTCAAAGATACCAATGTCTATGATTCACCCCTAGAGATTGTTACACCCTTGCTCTAGGATACAGCCTGGGCATCCAGAGTTTTAAGAATTTCATGGGCGATTCTAATGTGCAGCAAAGACTAAGAACCACGGCACAAAAGCAAGTCAGTAGAGGAGACAGGATTTGAACCCAGACCTCTCTAATCCCAGAACCTGAGACCTTGACTGCTTGCCCTATACTGCCCTAAAGCTGAAATTAAGAATGCTGGATGTTGGCAATCAATGATAATTGTTATAGGAAATCTAAGCTTGACCAATCCTAATATTCCAGGCTGCCCAGTTCTTCCATGGAGTGCCAGGTCTTTCCATTTAAGGGTTAACATTAGTTCTTTTTTTTTTTTTTTTTTGAGATGGAGTTTCGCTTTTGTTACCCAGGCTGGAGTACAATGACACGATCTCAGTTGGCTGCAACCTCCGCCACCTGGGTTCAAGCAATTCTTCTGCCTCAGCCTCCCAAGTAGCTGGGATTATAGGCACCCGCCACCACACTCAGCTAAATTTTGTATATTTTTAGTAGAGACAGGGTTTCACCATGTTGGCCAGGCTGGTCTTGAACTCCTGGCCTCAGGAGATCTGCCGGCCTTGGCCTCCCAAAGTGCTGGGATTACAGGCATGAGCCACCACGTGTGGCCAACATGAATTCTTTATTTGTGAACCATGTACACCTCCTGGACTGTAGTCAGTCCATCTACAATGACTGCTCTCAGAGCCCTACCCTTGGGCAGCACTCCTCATCTCTAGAAAACCAAGAGTTCAGACTTCCTCCCATTTCAGGACTGGCTGGGTCTCCTGGCAGCAATCTTGCTAACAAATGTTTTCAGAAATAAAAACCAGATATGTTTCCTATTAAATCAGAGAAGAGCTTTCAATGTAAACAGTACTTGGGTAATTACCCTAACATGCCTAGTTCACTTCAAGAAATGCAAAGCTCTTTAAATACTTTAAAATAGTGCTTATTTTGCTATTTTTAAAGCCTCAGCTTTGCCAAAATTTCCCTGGTGTGTGTCTGTCCTGCTCTAGATACATTCTCCACTGCTCTTCTCTTCCTACTGTTCCTTCCCAAAGACAGAAGGAACTGCTGCAATTTGCTGCGTATTCAGACGGATGAGAATAAAAAGAATAAGGTTTGGCCTGTTACACTGATTACTTCATCTGCTAACCTAAAAGTCCATCAGATCATCGTGAAGAAGTCATCACACAGTCCACATCTACTAAGGTTGATAGAATTTGGTACAAGAAGCATTTAATGGTAAGATCTCCTTCCCCAGCCCTTCCCACAAAAGCTAGGGTAGTGCTGTGCCCACACTGGGCCCAAGTTTATTTCTGGACTCTGAGACCTCCCTCCAGCTCTGAAGGTGCATAAGGTCCACCATGGATGTCTGCCCTTCTTCATCCTCCCACATCCACGCTGCCACCACACACCTATGGGCTCTGACTTTTCTTCTTTCTAAGTGAGTGGGATTTGGGGTGAAAAGCTCCCTGTAAAATGACAAATCTGAGATCACTGCAAGTGATAAATCTCTTTCAAATGAAATGTGGCACACGTAACTTACACATCAGATAAACACCCAACACAAAGGAGAAAATAACTGAATCTAGAGTTCTCTCCAATTTCATACTTTGTGTTAAAAAATATATCTTTTCTTGAAAATTGGTAAGATAGTAGATTTTTAACTGTTCTCACTGCAAAAATAAATGGTACATATAGTAAGTTCTCCCTTCATCAATACGTTCTTGGCAACTGCAACTTTGCACTTGAAGTATATTGAGTATATTGTATTGGTATAACAATATACCAACATGAAACCAATTCAACATAGACTAATTGATATAAACAAGAGTTACGTTCCTACAGCATATTTCTGGTCACAAAAATATCACCAAACTTCTAAATAAACACCCAAAACACTTATAATATTAAATATTGAAGTAAATGTCATAGATAGATAGATACATATTTAAGAAAGATTAATAAAAACAAGTAAGATAGTTATTTACCCAATTATTCCAGTTTAGGGGCACGTGTGGCTGCAGCCTGTCCTGGCTGCTCAGGACACAAGGAGAGAACCAGCCCTGGACAGGATATCATCCCATGGCCAGACACACCCACACACACACACACCACACTCACTCAGATGGGGACGGTGTAGACATGCCAATTCTCCTAATAGGCACAGCTTTGGGATGTAGGAGGAAACTACAGCACCTGGGAAAAACCCAAGCAAACACGGGGACAGCATGCAAACTCCACACAGACAGTGGCCACGGCCGGGAATCAATTTTTTTTCTAATCATTATAATGACAGGATGCTGAACATTGTATGTGAAGTACTGCTTATGTAAATTAGCTTGACTTAGCCATTCCACAGTATATACAGGCACATCTCACTTTATTATGCTTTGCTTTACTTTTCAGCTATTGCATTTTTTTTTTTTTTTTTTTTACAAATTGAAGGTTTATGCAACCCTGCGTCAGACAAGTCTATCAGCACCATTTTTCCAATAGCATGTGATCCCTTTATGTCTCTCTATCACATTTTGGTAATTCTCACAATATTTCAGACTTTTTGATGACTAGTGTCAAAGTGATCTAAGCAACAGATTTTCAATGTAGATGAAACAGCCTTCTCTTGGAAAAAGATGTCATCTAGGATTTTCATAGCTAGAGAGAAGTCAATGCCTGGCTTCAAAGCTTCAAAGGACAGGCTGACTTTCTTGTTAGGGGCCAATGCAGCTGGTGACTTTAAGTTGAAGCCAAAATTTATTTACCATTCCAAAAGTCTTAGAGTCCTTAATAAGTATGCTAAATCTACTCTGCCTGTGCTCTATACATGGAACAACCAAGCTTGGATGACAGCACAATATTTTAAGCCAACTGTTGAGAGCTACTACTCAGAAAAAACGATTCCTCTCAAACTATTACTGCTTATTGACAATCCACCTGGTCACCCAAGAGCTTTCATGGAGATGTCCAAGGAAATGAATGTTGTTTTCATGCCTGTAGCTCATGGATCAAAGAGCAATTTTGACTTTCAAATCTTATTATTTAAGAAATGTACTTTGTAAAATGATACCTGCCACAGATAGTGATTCCTCTGAAGGATCTGTGCAAAGTACACTGAAAACCTTCTGGAAAGAATTCCCTATTCTAGATGCCATTAAGAACATTAGTGATTCAAGGGAGGAGGTCAAAATGTCAACATTGACAGGAGTTCAGAAGAAATTGATTCAAATCCCCACGAATGACTTTGAGGGACCCAAGACTTTGGTGGGGAAATCACTGCAGATGTGATGGAAATAGCAAGAGAACTAGAATTAGAAGTGGAGCCTCAAGATGTGACTGAATTGCTGCAATCTCATGATAAAGCTTGAATGGATGAGAAGTTGCTTCTTATGGATGAGCAAAGAAAGCGGTTTCTTGAGATAGAACCTACTGCTGTTGAAGATGCTCTGAACATTGTTGCAATGACAAGAAACGATTTAGAATATTACATAAACTTAGTTGATAAAGCCGCAGCAGGGTTTGAAAGGAGTGACTCCAATTTTGAAAGAAGTTCTACCATGGGTAGAACTATCAAACAGTATCACATGATATTGAGAAATCTTTCTTGAAAGGAAATCAATGCGGCAAACTTCATTGCTGTCTTATTTTGAGAAATTTCTGGCCAGGAGTGGTGGCTCATGCCTGTAATCGCAGCACTTTGGGAGGCCGGGGTGGGTGGATCATCTGATGTCAGGAGTTTAAGACCAGCCTGGCCAACATGGTGAAACCCTGTCTCGACTAAAAATACAAAAATTAGCTGGGCATGGTGGCAGGCATCTGTAATCCCAGCTACTCGGGAGGCTGAAGCAGGAGAATCACTTGGACCCAGGAGGTGGAGGTTGCAGTGAGCTGAGATTGCACCATTGTACTCCAGCTTGGGCGACAAGAGCAAGACTCTGTCTTAAAAAAAAAAAAAAAAAAAAATTTGTCACAGTTACCCCAACCTTCAGCAACCAGCACCCTAACCAGTCAGCAGCCATCAACATCAAGGTAAGACCCTCTACCAGCAAAAGGATTACAACTTGCTCAAGGCTCAGATGATCATTAGCATTTTGTAGCAAATTAAAATATTTGGGACCCAGCAATCCCATTACTGGGTATACCCAGAGGAATATAAATCATTCCACCATAAAGATACACGCACACAAATGTTCACTACAGCACTATTCACAACAGCAACGACACGGAATCAATCTGAATGCCCATCAATGACATGGGTAAAGAAAATGTGGTACAATGGGTAAAGAAATGTGGTACATAAACACCATGGAATGCTATGCAGCCATAGAAAAAGGATGAGATCATGTATTTTGCGGGAACATGGATGGAGCTGGAGGCTACTATCCTTAGCAAACTAACACAGGAACAGAAAACCAAATACCACACGTTCTTACTGACAAGTGAAAGCTAAATGATGAGAATTCATGGACACAAAGAAGGTAACAACAGACACCTGGGCCTCCTTGAGGGTGGAGGGTGGGAGGAGGGAGAGAAGCAAAAAAAAAAAAAATAACTATTGGGTACTAAGTTTAGTATCTGGGTGACAAAATAATCTGTATGACAAACCCTTGTGACATGAGTTTACCTATCTAACAAATATACATATGCTCCCATTAAAAAAAAAAAAAGAACATTTCCCTAGAGTTTAAACAAAATCTGGAGAATTCTTTACCCTAATGAAAATATATGTTCACATCTAAGATAGTGCTTTATACTTACGTTCAATATTTTTATTGGAATTGAATTTCAATTATTTAATATAGAACATTTTATGTCTAAGTAACTGGAAACTTAAAAATAAAAAAAAATTTAATGAAAGTATGTACATTGTTTTTTAGACATCACACTACTGCACACTTCACAGATTATAGTGTAGTGTAAACATAACTTTTATATGCACTGGGAAATATAAAAATGTGTCTGACTTGCTTTATTGTGATATTTGCTTTATTGCAGTGACCTGGAACCGCACCCATAATTCTCCAGGGTAAGCCTATACATATTGCAAAACAACACATTGTACGTGATCGATATATACAATTTTTATTTGTTAATTAAAACACAAAATTAAATATGTATCTTTTCACCTCCCAAGCTCCACCATAAAAGTCAACCCCCTCTAAGTATTAAATGAATCCCCTTCTAAAGGAAATTGATTGAGAATACAAATACCAGTCTGGCAATAACACCACATTAATGATCAGTCACACACCAACTTCTGCATACACTGGCGGGGACTAAACATGGCAAAGGAAGAGGGCTCAGCAGCCAGCCACAGGCACCGAGGCTGAACAGGGAGGAGGGAGGAGCTAGCATTCCGGTGAAGGTGTCGGCCGGCAGCCTTCCAAGCTTGCGGATGTTCACCAACTCCTGTCTTCATCAGAAGCCAGATTTCCTGGTGCTCGTTGAGCACCACTTCTCATATTCATATCTGAATACTAAGGAGATAATATGCATCTAAATGAGTTCCAGAGACTGCCCATGGCTATAATCTCCTACTGATCACAGTAACAATGTTCTGTACTTGTACTGGGCCCTCAGTCTGAAGAGACCAAGATCCAATCCCACCGTGTCCCTATCAGAATAGCCATAGAATTAAAACTATTCAGGGAAACAAGCTCTTGTTTCACATTTTCCAGAGCCAAGGACAAACAGATCTCGTCATTTGGCAATGCCTGGCTCCCTTCCCCTCCGAGTATGGTTCTGAAGTGGGAAGAAGATTCTTACAGCCAAAGAACCAGGAGAAAAAGACAGCTGGGTCTGGCATCTCTGTTCTTCCTAACAGGCTTGCTTTCAAAAGAAAGGCAACATTTTCCCCTCATTTCTGCAGAATCAAGAGGTTTGCTCTAAAACAAGAAAGCTTAATGCTGCCACCCACTTAGAAGACACACAAACCAAGTAAAACTCAGGACTAATCTTTAAGAGATCAATAGCTTCCAGCCATGTGTGACACAGGCTTGTCCTGCTGGGTTGCACAGTCCAGACGTCCAACCTTGGCTGTCCTATGCCTCTCGGGTGGATGCCACAATGTAGGTCTGATCTTTTCATAGAGCATCACACCACAGACTGGGCTAAGTGCATCAACCTGGATTAGAAGGAGTGCACTGGGTGGCAGGAAGAAGGTTAGAGAATGTCTGTTTGTTCAACCTCAGAAGGGAAAAAGTGATGCTGACAGGGTCAAAAATAGACTAGCAGAGGGAGAAGGGATCTCAAAACCACCATGCTGGAGTCTGGACCAATCGTTCTGCCCACTTTACTAATAATCACAGCCCATTCCTAGCCCAATAACAAACTGAAAGCTAACAAAGCTGCAGCTCTGGGGATTCTAACACGACAGGGACAGGCTTTTGAAACAGCCACATCATTAAATGGAATTTGTTTCAAATCACCTTTAAAACCTCCAAACACAGGCCTGTTCACTTGCAACTCCCAGAACTGAATCCTAAGAACCAGCATGCCCAGGCTGCCCCAGAAGAATGAGGGGGGAAGCAGCAAGACAGAGAACTGCACGTGTTAGAACCCTGGGGACCACTGGGGTCATTAATTATATCGACTGGTGGCTGTGATCTCTAAGTTGGAGGTTGCCACAACGTGGGGAGGATCCACATCCTGAAAAGCCTGGAAAGAGCCTGAGATTCAGACGCAGGACGTGGTGAAGCCGGGAGAGTCTGAGCAACGGCCAAGGGTTACACCAGGCCCACTCTGGCCACCTGCTAATCCTAAAGTGGCTTATCAAGCAGTGCCAGCAAACACACCCCCGACACTGGCAGCGAATCACATGTGTAGGCCACATCCACTGCCCCAAGCACATGTATGCACGTGGCCACCAGCTACAGCAAGGGGAGCCTTGCACGGAAAGAGGGGTCCCAAGAAAAAGGGTAAGGGCCAATGTGATCCCACTCATCTGTCCTGCTGATGGTGGAAAGGGATTTTAGACATCAGAAGCACATATTTGAGCCTTTTCTCCTTTTACCAACTGGCAGCAACACATCCTTCATCCCCACCAGACATTTCTCTGCCCATCTTCTAGGTGTCCAAAACAGAGATGGCTTCCCCAATTCTGAGTCCATCCAGCTCTAAGTAATCAAGAGTATTGGCAAAAATGGGCTCATCTGTAAGGGATGCTTTTGGAACCTGTCTGATCTCCCAGATGGTAGAATAAACAATCCACTGATTTCACCACCATCCCAAAAGATCAGAGAAGATTGGTGTTGCAAGGCTTATTAGCATCCTAGGACTGTTGTAACAAAGGACCACAAAGCAAGTGGCTCAAAAAACAGAGGTACTGTCTTAGCTCTAGAGGCTGAAATCTGAGATCAAAGTGTGGGCAGGGCAGGATGCTTCTTAAGGTTGGAAAGGAAAATCTGCTCCAGGCCTCTCTCCTATCTCCTGGTAGTTTGCTGGCAATCATTGGCATTCCTTGGCTGGTAGATGCATCAGCCTACAAGCCAGGTGCCGGTGCTCTCTCTGTGTGTCTGTGTCCAAATTTCCCCCTTTTTATAAGAACAGCAGACATGGTGGATCAGGGCCCATCCTAGTGAACTCATTTTACCTTTAAGATATTAAAATATTAACTTAAGAGATTCTGAGGCCGGGTGCAGTGGCTCACGCCTGTAATCCCAGCACTTTGGGAGGCCAAGGCAGGCAGATCACTTGAGGTTAGGGAGTTTGAGACCAGCCTGGCCAACATGGTGAAATCCTGTCTCTACTAAAAATAACAAACAAACAAAAAAATCAGCCAGGCATGGTGGTGGGCACCTGTAATCCTAGCTACTTGGGAGGCTGAGGCAGGAGAATCACTTGCACCCCGGGAGGTGGAGGTTGCAGAGAGGTGAGATTGTGCAACTGCACTGCAGCCTGGGCAACAGAGCGAGACTCCATCTCGAAAAAAAAAAAAAAAAAAAAAAAAAAAAAAATAAAAAAAAAAAAAAAAAAAAAAAAAGAGAAAGAAAAGAAAGAAAGAAAGAATGCATAGGAGTTTTCCAAAGTCATTAGGGAAAAGGCACTCCAATCAGAAGGTAAAGAGAACAGAGGTATAAAGCCTCAAACATTTGAGGGTAGGAGGTGAGGATGAAAGAGGCACAGAGGGCTGAGGAGGGCTGGAACTGTATTCTAAGGGTGAAATGGAGCCACCGGAATCATTGGGCATTACTGGCCACAATGGAGAGAATGGAGGGGGTAGAATTTGGGGTGGATTTGGAGGGAGGAGGGAGGTGGACATCTAGCATGGCTTCCAAGTATCTGGTGTGTGCCTGGGTGGAGGGATGGAGGGGGCACTCATGGTGCACTGAACAGAGGCAGGGAAGAAAGGAGCGGAGCAAGCTGACGCAGCAGGGAACAAGATGATGCTTGTTATAAAGGTCTGGCTTCAGCAGTTCCTTCAAAAACCTCATTCTTAGCAACTTCTCTAATTGGCCACACCTGACTCTGGGGACCATCATCATATACATGGAATGTTAATGTACACGTTCATTTACCTGTTGTTTTGTAAGGGCCCATCAGTCATTTCTTGTAAATGATGGTGAGGGCTTCAGTGTCGCCCTCTCATGCAGCCCATGGGATGCTCTGGAAGGGACCCCTCCTCCCAATTGTTTATCCTCCACCCCCATAAGGCACAGAGCACAGTGTGTCCTCTGCACAAAGGAAGTGCTTGACAAAAGTGGCTGGCTAATGGTTTCCTTTTCTTGTTTCAGCCTCAAGGAAAGGGTAAGCCTCAGGTCCCCTTCGCTGTTTGTGCTCTTATTAGTCTTCCACCTGATAAGGATCTGGTGAACAATTTTGAAAAGAAAATGCAAGTTTCCAAATGCCATTGCAACACTCAGTCTTCCTCATAAGTGTCAACAGAGGCACAATATCTGCCTACTCCCTGCATGTTGTTTGCAGCAGCTCCTGGGCATACAGCTATAGTCAGTGTCTCGTACCATTAAACCACTAAAGAACTTATAAACTTTTCCAAAACAGCCTCTGAGGGTCATGCTTCCGGTAACCAGGTGGACAGAGATCTGGCTGTACTTCCTGAGATGCTCTGTTCTTAAAGCTGCTGACTTCTAACCCTAGCTCTGGAGACAGAGCCAAAGTCTCTCTAAAGCAGTGGCTAATTTTAATGCTGGAATACAGAGAGGTAGAGTGACTCCCTCTGCCGTTGGAAAGTCACCTGGGTAACCTAGGGCAACTGCAAGAAGAAGAAAGGGCTACTCAAAAAAACAAAAACTGATTTGGTGCCTGTAATCCCAGCACTTTGGGAGGCTGAGGCGGGAGGATCGCTTGAAACCAGGAGTTTGAGACCAGCCTGGGCAACATATTGAGACACTGTCTCTACAAAAAAAATTTTTTTAATGAGCCAGGCATGGTGGCACACACCTACAGTCCCAGCTACTTGGGAGGCTGAGATAGGAGGATTGTTTGAGCCCAGGAGGTTGGGGCTACAGTGAGCTATGACTGTGCCAGTGTACTCTAGCCTGGGTGACAGGGGGAGACCCTATCTCAAAGAAAACCAAACAACAGCTTTTGTTGCATTCTCATGGTCCATAAACGATGTGACAGCCAAGCATGATAGTGCATACTCTCCTCTCCTTAGTTACAGACCCACAGTTCTTGCTAGGAAGGGTGCAAAAACTCTACCTTCACAGAATAGAACTCTATGGGTACCTAAAACATTCAGAAAAAGTTACGTGTTTTCTATTTCTATTTCTATTTCTATAGACACAGTCTAAATATGCTAAGCGATATGGTTTGGCTGTGTCCCCATCCAAATCTCATCTTGAATTGTAGCTCCCATAATTCCCACGTGTTGAGGGAGGGACCTAGTGGGAGATAACTGAATCATGGGGGCAGTTTCCCTCATATTGTTCTTGTGGTCGTGAATAAGTCTCATGAGATCTGATAGTTTTATAACAGGTTTCTCCTTTTGCTTGGCTGTCATTCTCTTTTGCCTGCTACCATGTAAGACGTGCCTTTTGCCTTCCACCATGATTGTGAGGCCTCCCCGGCCACGTGGAACTGTGAGTCCATTAAACCTCTCTTTCTTTATAAATTATCCAGTCTCAGATATGTCTTTATCAACAACATGAAAACACACTAATACACTAAGGTTAAGACCTTGTACTTCCTCTCAAATAATATTTCCCCCAGCAGTAATTTTTCCCAACTTCCATAAGACTAACTAGCTTTCCTGACTTAGTTCTGGAGAACTGTCACTACTGTTCAATTAAGGAATGATGCTGCTGCTCTTCCTGAAGCATGCTGCCAGAGCTGCCCAGGTGAGAGGCACACCAGCCAAGTTCTGTTCCTGAGAATTTCCTCCATATTCCAGAATGTCAAACCAGGCCAAGGTTTCTGTGAGTTTTTTACTCCTGGAACATGAACGATCTGGCCTCTCAATGGACAGCACAACATTTGGATTCTAGGTGGGGCTGAGGGGGACATAAGTAATCATGACGCCACAGTTGCAGATTTCAACTAAGCTAAAGCTCCTCTTAGCACAGGCAGAGGGGCCCGATCCTCTGTAGCATGAATTAGTACCAACTGCACCGGGCTTATCGTCACTTGCTCTTAGTCACTTTGAAAATCTATGAGTGTGTTTGCGGTCTCCAAGATCACCCCCAGGTTAGGTAAGAGGTGAATTGGTAGCAGGACTCAGCATACAGCTGTGCCTATGGCTAAGATTTATGACAGTGAAACAGGATGAAGCACAACCAGCAAAGAAAAGGTGCATGGGATGAAGACTAGAGCACACCAGGCACAAGCTCCTAAGAGTCCTCTTCTAGTGGATCACACTGGATGTGCTTAACTCCCCCAGCAAATAGCGGTGGCTACAGATGTGAAGTGTTGTCAACCAGGGAAGCTCAGTAGAAACTCATCAACCAGGGACCTTATTGTGGGGCTACTGATGTAGGCAGCCTCTGCCTACCATGTCCCAAAAATCCAGACTCCCAGGTGGAAAGCAAGTGTTCAGTATAAATCATACTCTCTGCAAAAACTGCTTCGGCACAGCAAGCCCATCTTATGATTTAACAACAATTGTATATTGGTGAAGGAAACTGTTTATTAGCTTAGTTGCCAGACACCAGCCAAGGGTCAACTTTGCAGGCAGGCCCTTATAAGGACAGCAGTCTAGGGCCTGCAGGATGAATAAACCAGGACTCCGGTGAGGTATGTAAATCCCAGGCCTCAGCTGCTTTGTGATTGGTTGTCCTTGTTAAGGTTTCCTACCATGCCTTAAGAGTAGCCCTCACCTCTGGGCTGGCTCATGTGATGCAACAGTGCTCATTCTTTGCACACTCTGGGCAACTTTGCACAGTTCTGCTGGAGTTTTTAGTGACATCACAGAATTTCTTAGAGCCACAAGGCCATGAAAGAACATTTGGTTCATTCCCCTCGGGATACAGACGTGGCGAGGTTTAGTGACTTGCCCAGACTAAATCTGGCTTTCAAAACCTTCCTCTTTCACCAGACTCTCCTGGCCCCAAATATGGGAAGGGCTTTGACATTGATGAGGCCTTCATCCATGACCCACAGGCCTGAGAGGAGGGAAACAGACCAGCAACAGAGGCCCAAGCCTAGGGAGTGGTCTGGCTGTGCAACCAGGCCTGGTGAGGTCAGGGAGACCTCGCCAGCAGTTCAGTCATGATACATGAGAGCTCATAGAGAACACAGGCTCAGGGTCAGTCCACTCTGATCAACACAGGGTCACCTTGAGGTGTCGTGACAGTTCATCAGCAAAGCCCTCCAAGCAGCTGTCAAGCAGGTGGTGGCGTGGGTGCTCTAGGGGTCCATCAATTTGAAACCAGTAGCTTGGGGGAGAGGGGAGGCCAAAGGCCTCAGGCAAACAGGATGCACCAGGGGAACAGGCAGGCAAGTCAGCAATTGCAGAAGGTGGCAGCCTGAGTGGTAACAACCAGGGTTGGGAATGCTCACCCCAAAGACATGCTGGACACCAGGTTAAGGTTGGCAAATGAATGACCCTGGGTCAAATGCACCACGGGAGTGAGGGTTTCTGCTGCATTCATGTGTGTGTTCTATGTCCTGTTTTCTTTGACTAGGGCCCCACTCACCACCACAATTTCCATCCTCATGCAAAAGGGAAGCAGACACATGGGGATTTGGATTGGATTTAAAAGACTCCAGTTCAGCTCAGCACGGTCTTAACTTGAGAGATAAAAACTCAGGTTTGGCGGGTAGCAGCTGTTTTCTATCACGTGCACTGGGAAGCAGAAAAAGTGACTGGTCAAAGAGAGATGCTCAGGTGGGAAGCAAAGGAAGAAAACTCCCAGGTTCCCTGTGTCCCTGATTCTGATCCTTCCTGAGGCTAAGCCATGGCTCTGTCTGGGACTCCATGAGATCCAACCAAATGCAATACCTGACTCGAGACTGGATCCTATTGAGAGTGGGAGGAGGCTGTAGTGGGTCAACTGGAGGCACTGGCATATGGATGTTGAATTGGATAAAAGCATTGCATCGATATTAAAAATCACTAAAGTTGATCATTCTCCTGTGGTTATGTAAGAAAACATCCCAGTTCTTGAGGGACCACATACTTGAAGTATTTCAGACTAAACGGACGGACTAATGACTTCCATCCTGGCTGTTACAACAAAATGCCATAAACTGGGTGGTTTATGAACAACAGGCAGTTGTAGCTCACAGTTCTGGAGTTGGGAAGTCTAAGATCAAGGCGCCCGCAGATTCGGTGTCTGGTGAGGGCTCGCTCTCTTCCTATTTACAGGGGGTGCCTTCTCGCTGCATTCTCACAGCAACATATAAATTTTATGAAGAAACAAACTTTCCAACCAGAGCATCCCATATCCTAATCATACCTTACCCACCCTGCCCGCTTTATGTCTACTCCTCAAGCAGGCTTCTGTTACTTGAAAGCAAAGCAGGCCTAACATTTACCATTAGGATCACCTGAGCCAAGCAGGCAGCCTTAGCTTCGTCACTCTTTATGACAAATAAAGCTTGTGGAAGTGTTCCAGATGAAAGGAGACCAAAGAGACGATCACACTCTCCCAAGCTTTGGGACTGGAGCACACCATCTAACTCTTCTGAAGCTCAGTATTCCTTGGCTGTAAAATATCTAGTTAGACAGGCCCGCCATCCCTTTTCCAGGGATTCTGGGTCAGATGTGAAAGGGAATCTGGTGATGCATTGACTGGTTGTTACGTATCATCCCTGGTGTTTTTCAGCAAACTTGGTAAACATTCACACGCTAGGAAAGAAGATAAAACTATTGCCTCGCATCAGTTCAGTTCAGGTTTTATAAGCAATTGAGTTTGCACCAAACCTATCAAAGAAAGAATTCAATTTTCAAAGGTTCATTTTGTTTTGTTTTTTTAAATTCGGAATTGAAGATAAGGAACTGTGTTTATCTCATTGGGTTCTTTTGAAAATCCCATCCTGCTTCCAGGCCGACCCAGGGGCAGCATTTTGAAGAATGCCTGTTACCTTCCATTATTGCATCGCTCTATGTCTCTGTCTCTCACTGGGCTGCAAGCTCTTTAAAACCCAGAGATATTATCACAGTCATTTTTGTATGCACCTCACTACCTGGCAAAGTGCTTCATGTATTGCGTGGCTTGAATAAATGTTTATCAAATGAATAAATGTGGTTTCAAAGATAATTTCTTTTCAGTATTCAAAACACAATGAACAGTTGCAGATTTCCTAGAGTGAGCAATTATTGAGTCATTTGAAGATACACGAATCTAAAAATCCAAGTGGCAATGTCCTTATTCCTTTCAATTCACCCTTTTTAAATTATCCCCAATAAAACTACATTCCCATAATTTTAAACAAGCAAGTGAAATAGAGGTAGTAGCAAAAGTGACAGAAGCAACTTAGATTTAGTGAAAACTACAATATGCCAAGTATTCTTTAAAGAACTTTATGTGTATTAAATTATAACCTGTCAACCATATTTTAAAATTTGTTCATTTTACTGATATGGAAACAAGACAGGCAAGTTGCCTAAAGACACACAGCTAGTAGATGGCAGCTGTCAATCCCAGGCCATCAGCCTCCATAACCTATGATCACATGGCCTCTCACATAAAAGGAACACAAAACCCCCTTCTGCCTTCATTATGGGTTTGTGTCTCCCCAAAAGATGTCACAGTCCTCACGTCCAGTACCTGTGAATGTGACCTTATTTGGAAACAGAGTTGTTGCAGATGTAATTAGTCAGGATGAAGTCATGAGGGTTGGCCCTAATACAATATGACTGGTATTCCTACCTATATAAAGGAAAAATTCAGACACAGGCACGCACACAGGCAGAACTCCAATGAACATGAAAGCAGAGATGAAGTGATGCATCCTCAGGCCAAGGAGCATCAAAGACTGCCCGCAGGCCAGCAGAAGCCAGGACAGGGCTGGTACAGACTCCCTCACAGCCCTCAGAAGGAACCAGCCCTGCCCACACCTTGATATCTCCAGCTTCCAGCCTCCAGAACTGAAAAAAATTAATTTCTGTTGTTTAAGCCACCCAGCTGATGATACTTTGTTACAGCAGCTCCTAGAAACTACTATGAGCCCATCAAACTGCTAAAAGAAATTAGCTAGAATCAGCAATGCCAATACATAATCCTGCAGAAGGCACGTGCATAACATAATAATTGCACCCTTGTTGGACTGAAGAGCAAAGATACAGGACATTAATGGGGCTTCTAACTCACTGGCATGCCCCCAAGTCCTACTTCCTGGCCTTTCAGTAGCTATGTCTTAGAAAAAAGAAAAAAGGAAACCAGAAACCCAAAAAACCAAGTGAAGACACATTTCCATGCTACCCACCAGCGCCTCAGAATGAGCAACGCCACCAATCCTGTCCAGGAGCGCAAACGTTCCCACACTCACACATCAGCCACAAAGCAGACACTTCCCACTCTCTGCCCTGCAACCCACTGATGATATTCTCCACCCTCCCACAGACAGCGCGTGAGTCAGAGACGGCAGGTGGCAGCTGGGGACCGCTGTCAATGCTTCCCAGTCCTCCTGTGGGCTGCAAGAGGGAGAGGGAGGTGGCCCCACAAATGGACACCAGAGCAAGAGTTTTGTAGAGGGAGGGGAGGAATGTTCAGACCCCAGGATATTAGCGTCACCCTCTGGCTGTCACTCACAGCAAATCTCTGGTTGCCTTGGTATCAAAAACCTCAAATAGACTGTAAAGGCCTTTGGATGAGATTTTCCACCATCTGATGCAGTTACCTCCACTAGAGTTTAGGGTTTCGTCATCTGAGGTCTCCTGATCGAAATCTCTCTGCACGTGTGCCTGACACACCAGGGCTCTACACACAAACACACACACACACTGGCTCTTGCCCCTGCAAGAACATAGCCTCCTGAAAGATCCCCAAAGCCTGGCAGTGAGCGATACACCCAGAGAGGGGCAGGGTGGGTCAGGTTTCTGACCCACCCCCAACTGAGTTTTACGCTAGGGGTTAGTTCTTTCAGAAGTCCCTATCACTAAATCACCTTGGTAATTCCAGATGCCCATCAGGGATTTTGTTTCCTGAGAGTGAAGCCAACCCTGGACTCACAGAAACCGTGGGGAATGGTCCCCGGCAGGATGGCTACCATGAATGGGAAAGCCACCTTGTCATTGGTTTGAACTGAGTTATACAAACACCTGAGACATGAACACAGGTTATTCTAAAGAGAAAATCCTATGATATTCACCAAGAGTTGACAGTTTGACAGAGGGACGCCTAAAACCACAGGCAAAGGAGTAACATTAAGCCAAAACGGTAACCCACCAGACGCCCTGCTACTGCCTGTCAGCAGCACCCCACATGGGCCAACTTTCTGTGTGAAACAAGGAAGCCCATTCAGAAGAGAAATAAACGTTTCAGCCAAATTAAGCACAGACACCCACACAAAGAGCTCTATTAGATCATGACAGGCACAGAAGGTCAGCCTGCCCCATGACCTGCCTGCACTTAGGCGCTGGAACACCCACCTACTGGACCTCTGCTAACAGGGAGGGGGATTCATTACCTGAAGCATCCTCAACTCCCAGTCGGTCACAGTTTAACACTGGCCTCGTCAGCCCTCTTGGGACTGCATTGTCCAATAGACAGGATGGGAGTTTACTAGATGCATACCTCTGTCTTGACTGCTGCTTATTCAGACAAGATTGCGGGGCATGATTTTGCTATAGCAGGCCCGACAGGCTGGGGGCTGTCTCCTCATCTGGCTAAGCTCCATCATTCCAAGAAGGACGTGGGTCTCAGAGGTCAGTTTTAAAGTGGAACAGCCCTATCTTGAAGCAAGATCTCAGAGGGTTGAAAGGAAATGAGGCTTCTAAGACACTCCTTCTTTTTAATGTTTTTAAATTATTATTATTATTTTCTTTATTTTTTGAGACAGGGTCTGGCTCTGTCACCCTCTCTCATGCCAGGTTGGAGTGCAGTGGCATGATCTTGGCTCACTGCAGTGTCCACCTCCTGGGCTCAAGCGATCTTCCCACCTCAGTCTCCCGAGTAGCTGGGACTACAGGCATCCACTACCACGCCTGGCTAATTTTTGTATTTTTTGCAGAGACGGGGTTTTGCCATGTTGCCCAGGCTGGTCTCACACTCCTGAGCTCAAGTGATCCACCCACCTTGACCTCCCAAAGTGCTGGGATTACAGGTGTGAGCCACCATGCTCGGCCTCCTTTAGCTTTTTAAACTTTCTCATGAATATTGTCACGACTACAGGTGCAGACTTATTCCACTTTGTTTTCCCCATTAAATACAGGTTAATTTTTGAACTACCCATCATGGTCACCTCTAATCCTTTCTAGACCAAAGCAAGACTCTAAATAAATATATAGACAGATTGGACTGCTCTCTTACTGCAGATGGTTAAGCCTGAACAGATGACAGGTCCTGACATACAGTCTCCTAGCGCTGCACCGTACAGAGTGGGCGGCCTGCATGTTGCTCGTCTTGGCCCTGCACAGATCTGTCTTGGAAGCCAGGAGGTCTGAGTCTCCTGGGAATGAAAACCTTCCTATTCAGACAATCACAGGGACATTATTGAGTAGAATAGAAAGTTCACATGAACTTTTCAAATAAGAACAAGAGACCTCATAGAGACTGTGGTGCCCTGCGGGAGGCTTTGAGCTAAGCCACTCCCCAACTCGGGGGCACCTGAACAAAGAAGTCAGGGACAGTTTCAGAGCATTCAGGTGATTTCAGTGGCCCACCTGGGAAAATCAAAGATGGGGCTTTTCTCTCACAAACAGGAAGCAAATGGGCAATGCTGCCCACAGCCCACAGCTAGCAGAGCAGCTCCACATCTGCCCAACATGGAAAGTGAAAACAAACTGCAAAGGGAACTTAACCTTCCCAGACACAATCCTTCCTGCGGATCCTGAGTCAGACCTTGCCAGAAGCAAATGGGCACCTGCCAGGGATTTGAGAGGTGACCTGGACTTTCTGAAATTTTCCAGAGTCTAAAATGGAGGAAAGGTGTCTAGAAAGTTCTACAATATCCCAAACTGTGCCCTATAGATAACAGGCACTCAATACACATTTGGGGATTATAAGAAATCAGCCTGCCATAAGCAGAGAGCTAACAAAGAAGCTTGGCTCCACAGCACCAGGAGCACCCAATATTCCGGGGCAGGACCCAGAGTCTCCCTGCTACCCCCAATCCAGGGTCCTCCTGAAGTGGTCCTCAGATACACTTTGAGAGACACTCATCCCGTGATGTCACACACCCAGGGATGATGGAGTTGGGACTAGAACATGGTCGGATAATGCCCCACTCAGTGCTGCTTCTCCTGTGCCAAAGCACGACTCATTATTGACAGAGACTAGGTATTTCTCTCTAAGTGCTAACAACCATCTGTAACAAAGTTGTGCAGTTGGATGTGATTCAGAGTAAGCAAGTCATCCTTAACACAGTTCTAAACTGGACTCTATGACAAATGTTCTTTGAAAGTGGCTGTCGGCCTGTTCTTGCAAGAAAATGAACTTGGGGCTTCCACTGGCTTGCCTCAGGGTGCTCTTCATCATTCACTTGGCCAGTTCCAGTGGCATCCTGCAGCTGAAATCAAGAAGCATTTTCTATCCAGCCAACGGCACAGGTCCCAGTGCGATGCCTGGGGTTCTGACTGGAGTCAGTGGCTCAAAAGGATTATTTCATCCCTTCTCATCAACCCAGAAGTCTCACCTCATCCAAAAACTCATATTTGAACTAATGACAATTAAAATGCAAAAGTATTGTTTCCTAGTCCCTTAGCCCTGTTTTCCTCATCTATAATTTTAAACCCTCTTTGTATTATACAATGATTTTTTGTTGTTGTTGTTGTTCTTGTTCTTGTTATTCGAGACGGAGTCTTGCTCTGTTGTCCAGGCTGGAGTGCAGTGGTGCGATCTCAGCTCACTGCAACCTCTGCCTCCCTGGTTCAAGTGATTTTCCTGCCTCAGCCTCCCAAGTAGCTGGGATTACAGGCGCCTGCCACCATGCCCAGCTAATTTTTGTATTTTTAGTAGAGACAGGGTTTCACCATGTTGGCAGGCTTGTCTTGAACCCCTGACCTCGTGATCCACCCATCTTGGCCTCCCAAAGTGCTGGGATTACAAGCATGAGCCCCCACACCCGGCCTGTATTATACAATGTTTTACAAACTATTTCCAAACCCCTTTGAAATGAAGAGGTAATCAATAATGTTCTCCGCTGAACTCATCAGGTGATCTCGCATGGTGGAGGAGTCACACTGACCTTGACTTCAGTCCCAGAGCCCTTCCTGTACTATCTGTGTGACCTTCAACATGTGACCTAAACTCTCTAAGCCCCATTTTCCTCTTCTACAAAATGGTACTAATACCTGCATTATAGGGTTGTTGGGACAAAAATAAGATGATATGAAAGGGCTTTGTGCAGTGGTATTGTCACTAAGGCAGCCAGCAAAAAGACTCCATTTCCCCTTGAGCAAAAAAATAATAATAATAAGTGAGAGGGGGATGAAGAGAATTTGGGGCATGATTTATTGTAAGAAGTGACGATGGAATAGTGAGAAGAGAAGCCTGAAGAACAGCCAGGATGGTAACTAATAGATAATGCCTGTGTTTGTTTATCAAAGGCAGGTGGACAGCAAGAAGAAAGGCACATGCAGAAAGGATCCAGAGATTTTGTCCTATCTTGCTGTGGTTTGAATGTTTGTGTCCCCTCCAAAATACACATTTCGGAAATTCAATCCACAACGCAACAGTGTTGGGAGGTGAGGTCTAATGGTAGGTGCCAGGGCCACAAGGGCTCTGCTCTGATGAACGGATTAATGCCACTATCAAAACGGCTTGCAGTGGTACTGGTACCAAAATAGACACATAGACCAATGGAACAGAATAGAGATCTCGGAAATAAGACCACACATTTCCAACCATCTAATCTTCAACAAACCTGACCAAAAAAAGCAATAGGGAAAGGATTCCCTATTTTATAAATGGTGCTGGGGAAACTGGCTAGCCATATGCAGAAAACTGAAACTGGACCCTTCCTTACACCTTATACAAAAATTAACTCAAGATGGATTAAAGACTTAAATATAAAACCCAAAACCATAAAAAACCCTAGAAGAAAATCTAAGCAATACCATTCAGGACATAGGCATGGGCAAAGATTTTATGATGAAACTGACAAAAGCAATTGCAACGAAAGCAAAATTTGACAAATGGGATCTAATTAAACTAACGAGCTTCTACACAGCAAAAGAAACTATCATCGGAGCAAAAAGACAACCTACATAATGGGAAAAAATTTTTGCAATCTACCCATCTGACAAAAGGTTTAATATCCAGAACCCATAAGGAACTTAAATTTACAAGAAAAAAACAACCCCATCAAAAAGTAGGCAAAGGACATAAACAGACACTTCTCAAAAGAGGACATTTATGCAGCCAACAAACATGAAAAAAAAGCTCAACATCACTGATCATTAGAGAAATGCAAATTGAAACCACAATGAGATACCATCTCCTGCCAGTCAGAATGGTGATTATTAAAAAGTCAAGAGGCTCATTACAGGCACGGTGGCTCACGCCTGTAATCCCAGCACTTTGGGAGGCTGAGGTGGGCAGATCACCTGAAGTCAGGAGTTCAAGATCAGCCTGGCCAACATGGTAAAACCCCATCTCTACCAAAAATATAAAAATTAACTGGGCATGGTGGTGTGTGCCTGTAATCCCAGCTACTCGGGAGGCTGAGGCAGGAGAATCACTTGAACTCAGGAGACGGAGGTTACAGTGAGCCGAGACTGCACCACTGCACTCCAGCTTGGGAGACACTGTGAGACTTCATCTCAAAAAATAAAAATAAAAATAGAAAGTCAAGAAACAACAGATGCTAGCAAGGCTGTGGAGACATAGGAACACTTTTACGCTGTTGATGGGAATGTAAATTAGTTCAACCATTGTGGAAGACACTGTGGCAATTCCTCAAGAATCTACAGCCACAAATACCATTTGGCCCAGCAATCCCATTACTAGGTATACACCCAAAAGAATATAAATCACTGTTATAAAGATACATGCATGCATATGTTTACTGCCACACTATTCACAATAGCAAAGACATGGAATCGACCCAAATGCCCATCAATGATAGACTGGATAAAGAAAATGTGGTACACATATACCATGGAATATTATGCAGCCATAAAAAGGATCAAGATCATATCCTTTGCAGAAACATGGAGGGAGCTGGAAGCCATCATCCTCAGCAAACTTCTGTTCCTGTGAACAGAAAACCAAACACCCCATGTTCTGTTGTAAGTGGGAGCTGAATAATGAGAACACATGGACACAGGGAGGGGAACAACACATACTGGGGCCTGTCGGGGGTGCTGGGGGAGGGGGAGCATCAGGATAAACATCTAATGCATGCAGGATATATATCTAATGCATATTAATACCTAGGTGATGGGTTGATAGGTGCAGCAAACCACTGTGGCACACATTTACCTATGTAACAAATCTGCACGTCCTGCACACATATTCCAGAACTTAAAATAACATTTTTTAAAAGGGTTTGCAGGAGTGGGTCCACTCTCTTCTGCCCTTCTACCGTGTGAGAACACAGAGTTTGCCAATTTTTGCCCTGTTCTGCCATGTGAGGACACCTCAAGAAGGCCTTCAGCATACACTAGATGCTGGCACTTGGTGCTGGACTCCAGTCCTCCAGAACTGTGAAAAATACATTTCTGTTTGTTATCAATTATCTGGCCTGTGCTGTTCTGTTACAGTAGTACAAGACTGTCTAAGATGTATCTTTGTCCATTGGCATGGGTTATGAGTGTGTGTACTGTCTACTTTTAACCTTCCACACTGACTCCCTAGAAGCCCAGAGTCTACCTTACCGTATTTGCAGTCTCCTTCACAGCCCTTGGTGGGGTATCTTGTACATGGTGGGTCCTCAGTAAGTACGCTGCTCTCTTGATCAGGAGCAGCCCTTGGCCCTCTTTGTAGTGTCATTGAGCCAGAGCTGCTAGGGAGAAGAGGGGACGCTGGGTTTGAAGGGGAAGGGAGGCATCCAGCCTTTACAGGCCCAGCCCCACACACTGGCCTAGCTCCAGTGCTATCTGAAATGTGCTGAGGCTTCCAAGTCAGCTACCACAGCTGGGATTCCTCCAGTGCAGCCTTGTCACCATCACCGTGGCCTCAGTCAGCTTAGTCCAAGCCGCTTGACTAAGTTTTTACATCCACTTGTTTTTACACCCACTGTCAGCTCATACCTTCCACTCTGCCCCCACATTGCCCGGTTGCCTCCGTGGCTGTCTGCCGTCAGCTGCATCTGGAAGTGGTGTGCTGGTATTTTTCCCTTAAGCTGGTGTGTACCAGGGTTCACTCTCCTTCACATGATCTCCTTTCCTCTGACTTCAGAGAGAAAGGAGGCTCCTTCTCCACCATCCCACCTCACCCCAGGCTCAGCTTTTTCTTGGTACACACCATGTGTACCAAGCATGGTGCAATGAGTCACCAATACCCTGGGGCACAGCAGGCCACCTCCAGCTGGTCAGGCCTCAATTTGAGAGGCAGCACAGCAGCACAACAGCACAAATGCTGGGAGTCAAGCTCTGACACCACCAGCTCCTAGCTGTGTAACGCTGGGCAAGGTCCTTAACCTCTCGGTTTCTCCATCTGCAAATGAAGAGTCACTCCCTCAGACTGTAGTGGTAAGAATTAAGTGAGATGCTTGGCACATGGCAAATACCATGGGATTGCATTTATGTCAGGGGTGGGGAAGGATCTGATATAGCGTGTCTTCAATGCTATTGCACTGTTTTTTAAAATGCCCCTCATTATCTCTATACAGAGATAATAAGAAGCAAACAAGGTCCTGGCAACCTGGGACCGCTTCATTCTAATCAGGGGATGGACACTTTTGTTCCCAATCTGTGAGTGTCATAAATTAGGGTTCTTCCTAGGATTTCTGCCCCTATTTGTACCCCACCCATCAGAGCCACAAGGAATTGTCAGAACGTCTCAGATCACTTCTGGGCTCAGCACAAATCAGTGGGCTGTGAGCCTCACACCCAATTCATCTTCAGTCAGGTCAACTGTGAGCACCTGGGAGAACGAACCGCTTTCTGAGAAGTCAAATAAGCCAAGTGATACACTGCCAAACCCACCTCCTCCGTCAAGGTTGACTATCATTACTTTTCTTCTTGCTGACAGTGAGGAAGAAATCACCCCTCCCCCATCCTTTCCTGGGCTCCTTAATTTTCCCAGCAGGGTCCTGAGGTCAGTGAAATCATAGGTCCTTTCTAGTTCCAGCTGCTGGAATGTAAACAAATCCTACCCACCAAACCTCCAATAGAATTACTGACTTTACAAACAACAAACAACAAAAACAAACCAAACTCAACCCGATGGTTAACCTATGCACCAAACTCCCACTGTCATCTTCGTTCGGAACATTCCACCTCTCTGCTGAGAACTTTCTTATCCTTGAGAAGAAAGCAACAGAGAGATAAAAGTGAAGCATCTCCTGTTCAGGTTGCAAATGCCATCCCAGAGCTCAGCAAGTCAGCAAAGAGGAGCTGCTAAGATTTCACTATTTAGAGAGCGGCTCTCTTTTCAAACTGTCAAGGCATACAGGTGAGCAATTAAGCAACCGAAAGGAAAGAAGGACAGGGCTTCTTCAAGAGCATTTAAAAATGCAAAGCACATTATCTGTGACACCGCCCAGGGTACTTAATTAACTCCATGCCCAGCTGGAAGCCCAAAGCCTGGCCTTCCAGACCACTGGAATGCAGAAGGGTGAGGCTGTCAGCCCCTGGGGAAGTGACTGAGTCTGGCCTCCCAGTTTACAGATGCTGCACTTGGAAAAAAGGGTCTCACTGCCAATTAGCGAGTTAGGCACAGGGCAGCATCCCAGATCTGTGCTGTCCAACACAGGAGCCACAAATTAATTAAAATGAAAGACAATTTAAAATCCAGCTCCTCATTCACACTGACCTCAGTTCACATGCTCAGTAGCCATACGGGGCCGGTGGCTACCGTGTTGGACAGCGCAAAACAGAATATTTTCATTGTCTTGGAAACTTCTATTGACAGGACTGCTCCAGATCACAAGCTCTTTCCACGTCACCAGGGTGTGGGTCTTTTCTTTACCCACAGTTATCCATCCATTAAGCATCATGAAATCAGTTCAGTGGGTCACAGCCAGCTTTTCATTTTCTTGTTAATGAAATGAAAGAAAGAAAATACGATAGCATTTCACAAGCCAATGAAACAAGGGTAAGCATCAGGTCATAAACCTTATGTTCATTTTTATTTATATTCATACATATGTAGGTTATCTGTAAATATTTTTAACACTGATATAGTATATATATGCTATATATGTATACTATATATAATATTAATTATGATTCAGTATATAAATACAAAGATAAATATATTATCTATCCAGCAGGGTCCTGAGGTCAGTGAAATCATGAGTCTTTTCTAGTTCTATCTGCTGGAATTTAAACAAATCCTATCTGCCAAACCTCAAACTTAATCACTGGCTTTACGAACAACATACAACAAAAAACAAACCATCTATACATACATACTGGATCTTAGTATAAAATTTGTTCTCCCTGTAAGTCAGGGTCAGAAAAAGCTACTCTGCTGGCCTGCAGATGTTTGGGTGATTTCACCCCCAGTCATTCTCCCCTTTCCCAAATGACTCAGATCACAAGAGAGTGAGGCAGAGTGCCTGCTCCACAGTGCCACACATGGCTTTTCCTGCAGACCTGATTTTCCATGCTCTCTTCCCTGTAAATCCATTTCCTCTGGACACACAGCCAGGCAACTGGAAGGCTCCAGACGCCCATCTAGATTCCAGTGCCCCCAGCACGAGTAAGGGCATAAGGCAGTAGGCAGGGAGACCACAGCTGAGCCAGCATCCATGCTAGGGCCTGTGAAGTCCTGCTCTTCTATCCTTACCAGAGAACAAAGACTTGTTGGAATGTCACCAGTGTCCGGAAATCATTCTTGCTCCCTGGGACCACAAGCTCCTCCCTGTCCAGCTGTAGTTGTACAGTTCTCAGAGGTCAGGAGAAACTGGAGTACTCTTTCCCTCACTGTGATGGATAATTTCAATATGTCAACTTGGCTATGCCACAATAGTCAGATATTGGGTCACACACTTTTCCAGATGCTTCTGTGAAAGTACTTTTTAGATGAGATTAACATTTATATCAGTAGATGCTAAGCAAAGCAGACAGCCTGTATAATGTGCTGGGCCTCATCCAATCAGTTGAAGGCTTTATGAGAAACAGACCAATTTCTTCTGAAGAGGAGGAATTCCACCAGCAGATTGCTTTGGACTTGAACTGCAACATTAACTCTTCTCTAGGTCTCTAGCCCACTGGCCAGGTCTACCCTGCAGGGCTTCCCTGCACCCTCTCTTCCTCTTTCTGTGTGTGTGTGTGTGTGTGTGTGTGTGTGTGTGTGTATGTGTGTGTGTGTCCTTTTGGTTCTGTTTCTCTGAAGAAACAGAAGCTTCCTTGACTACTACCTTCCTCGTCATTCAAGACTCTCAAATGCTACCTCCTCTGTGCAGCCACACCTGATTTCTTCTGCCAGATATAATTGTTCCTTCTTCTGTGCTCATTCTTATAGTATATTTCTTGTGCCACATTTTTGCAAACAATTACTATGCTTTGTACTATCATTAACTGATCATCTAAAGCAGGGTGTCCAATCTTTCGGCTTCCCTGGGCCATATTGGAAGAAGAATTGTCTTGGGCCACACACAAAATACATTAACACTAACGATAGCTGATGAGCTGAAAAAAAAAAAAGCAAAAAATGTTCGTAATGTTTTAAGAAAGTTTATTGTGTGTTGGGCTGCATTGAAACCTGTCCCGGGCCACATGCATCCCACGGGCAGGGGTTGGACAAGCTTGATCTAAAGCTTGGATTCTAAATCTTGTGGCTCAAATCTTGGTCTGTGAACCAGCAGCATCAGTATGCCCTGGAAGCTTGCTAGACATGCAGAATCTCGGGCTCCACCCTAGACCTACAGAATCAGAATCTGCATTTTAACAGATGCCTGGGTGATTCACATGCACATTAAAATGTAAGCAGCACTGCTGTAAACAAGTGCTTCTTAACATTGAGTGGCTTTAAAACATACATATGCCTAGTTCCTACCCTCAGAGACTCTGATGTAACTGGTCTGGGGTGCGGCCTGGGCTTCAGGATGTTCGACACTTTCCCAGGTATTCCTAACTCACAGCCAAGCTTGAGAACCACTGTAACAAACCCCTTGTCTTAGAAGGAGAATTGAGCCCAGTGAAGCTGAGGGACCCCTGTAAGGTCATAAAGTGAGTTAGTATCAGGAATGAGAATCCTACTAAGGTTTCCTGTCTCCCTAAAAATGTTTTAAGGAAAGAGGACAAAGATCCATGTGCACTATCAGCAAATTTATAAGGAAACCTGGGTCATCCAACACCCAGCTGACACAGGAAACTGTCATCATACCAAATATCTCCTCTGTAGGGAGGAACCAGCAGAATTCTCTAGAAATAAAAGAAATGACTCAGCCTAGGTTGGATCTTAGGAACACTTCTCATTTAAAATGACTGTCAAAGACCAAATTTGACAAATTTACACCAAGAGTAAAGTTACTGCTAGGGCAGATGGGTGCCACCTCTGATCTAGGGTGACCCAAAAATGTCCCATGTGGATACAGGCAAGTCTCCACTGGCTCCTTCATTCTCTGCTGAGCCTGGGATGCTTTGGTTATGTAACTTCTTTGGAAGGTACAAGATGATGATATAGTGGCTTCTTTTTATTGCCATATGGCATGAAGTTTTGATCTGAGTTAGAAGATAATAGAGAGAAAAGATGAGAGAAGGAAAGTAAACAGATTTCTTTTCCTTTCAAGACCCTCTCTGGGTTTTACATTTATACTGGCCTGGTGAGGTCCACTAATTCTTCCGTCAGGGTTATAACCAGTAACAACAGGCTTTCCACCCACAGAGATTATTCATGTCACATCCTCTACCTTTGAAGAAGGGTGACTACATGCTGAGGGAGCCTGTCAGTGGCAGGCACCCACATAAAAAGTGGCTGTACCTGCCAATGACTCAAGTGTGACAGGGTGACATTCTCAATCACCTCCCTCCCTGTGGCCTCCTGTGAACTGTCCGTGATACAATTTCTGACCTGCAGTTGCTTGGGATGGATATCCCCTTGATCTGCTGTTGACGACGCAGTACTTCTTCTTTGGCAAAACTACATCTTTCCTTGGTGCAGTGGACCACAACCTGCTTCATGAGGCATCTGCAGAAGACGCTAACCCCAAACGCCCACTGTGCTGATAAATTTGTGCTAGAAAATTATACCCACCCCATGGAATTGCAAGCTTGACAGTTGGTATTAGCAGTTATTCATGCAGATGTGTTCTCAGCAGTGCCATTAAAGAGGGGTAAAAACAAGGCATGACACACTGGGCAGGTGTGCATACACACCCATGGGCACACACACACACACATGCACACATACACACACGTACACATACACACACACACTACTGGCAAGCAGCCGTCCCACTAACCCACAATAAGCCATGCTAGTTTGCCCTGGAATACATCTCCTTTGCAGATAAAAGGAAGAATGCTTCCTGGTATAAAGGAGAGCTATGTATATTTGTGTAACTGATTTCAAAAAAAAAAAAAAAAAAGAAGCAATAGCAGAAGCCAAGTGAACCAACCATATGACAGCAGTTGTAATAAAACAGCACATAAAAATATTTACCAAATTAAATAATTTGGCTAAGTCAATACCAAGCTTTTAAAGTGAGTTAGTAGAATAAACATAAAAGGCGGGAGCTAAAAGGAACTCTTAAAAATGGACTCTGGTGCCTGCGTTATATAGGTAAGGAAATGAAAGTCTAGCAGGGTGAAGTCACTTGCCCAAGGTCACACAGCTAATTAGTATGGTGTCAGGACAAGAACCGCCTGTCCAGGCTCTCTGGCCAACACCCTCTTGGCTGCACACCACCACACATGCAGCCCATAAAGAGATTCAAGCAGATGGTGATGAATTTTCTCAGGCCCAGGGTTCTAAAACTGCTAACCATTTAACCTAACGCAGGTCTGACTGAAAAGAAACCTGCCTGCAAAGAAAAGGGGAAATAAAAAATGGAAACGTTGCAATTGTACATTTTCTTTGGAAGGCTGAATGAAGCCAACAAGAACTTCACTTCCCACCCTGGGGCAAATTCAGGAGGCAGAGAAAAATGATAGGACCGTTCCAGCTATTTCTGCCATGTTTGGATTTTGGGCACACAAGGTTAGAAATACAAATAAATTACCCTGCAGCCAAGAGTCTATGGTTTCTCCCCCAATTCAGAGTCATGTCCAATTATTCTCCTAAACAACAGGAGAGTCTCTAGACCTTTATTCAACCACTTCCACTTCCTAGAAGACTGCCTTTTTCCTTTGGCCAAGGCTAAACTCATTTTACCCTATGAAAACATGTACCTCCAGCTGGGAACAGCCAGTCCAGAGCCAAAGGATCACAGAATATAAGAACTGGAGAGTCACCCCAACCAAACCATTTTTTCCCATCTTATTGTCTCTTTCTTTTGAAAAATACATTTTCATGGTGATATTTTTTAAAACAAGAAATTTAGAGAAGAAAAAAATTCATAATCCCATTATTTGATAACAAACATCATTAGGATTTGGGCTTCTTACCAGACTTTAATTTTCTAGGCATGTATGTGTGTGTGCGTGTGTGTGTACGTGTGTGTGTATTTTAAACAAGGCTATCATCATAATATACAAATGCTTCTGTGTCCTTTTTCTTTACCTATATCATAAGAAAATTTCCTATATTGCTACAGTCTTCCTACACATAATTCTAACAGCTATTTAGTATTTTATCAATTATATTTATCATATTTACCTAACTGTTCTCCTACTGGGGAACATTTATGGTTGTTTCTAGTGTTTCAGTAATCATAAATAAGGCTTCACTGAACACTATTATGCATGTAGGTGTTTTCATTGTTGCTATTTTAGGTTATTTCCTTCAGACACTTCTAAGAAGTCAACCGCCTCGTTTTCTTCATTGCTGGAAAAACACAGTTCCCCAGTGATTAAACAACCTGATAAGGTAATAGGCACACTCTCCAGAGACCTGGGTTTGGTCCTGACTTAGCTGTCAGTGATCATCTGTGACAACCCGGATAAGCCACTCACTTCCTCTGAGACCCAGTTTTCCCTGGGTGTTAGGAGACAGGGAGCTCCAGGCCTGTCCTGGGTGTTCTGATTACCAGTGGTGCTCTCTTTCCACTATTCCCCACAGCCTCCCATCTGAGATACCAAGGCCCCTAACCAATCTCCCTTCCACTTCTCTGCTTTTCACATCAGCTGCTCAGGAAAATGACTTAGTCAAAGCCCATTATGGAACCAAATGTGTTTAAGCATGTGGGAGCCAGGCAGATCAAGCCTATCGTGTGTGAAAGCCAGCAGCAGGATTGGCTATTTCCCCGCTATGGAGCCCTTGCCCCAGCTTTCTGAATCCATGGAATTCAACAGACCTTGCTTCGTCTCTGCAAGTGCTGGCCACAGGGCATTGTGACAATAATAAACACACATGCGCCTGCTCTTGGGGACTTCTCCCAGAACTCAGTTATGTAGGAGAGGGAGTCGGCCTGTGTCTCCTATCAAGGCCCTCGAGGACAGTAAAGAGGCCACTGGTCACATCCCCTAAATAATCCCTGTTGGTAACAGCACCACACTTAGCCTGGAGCACACCAGAACAGATGGAGGAATACATCACACTCGCCTTTCATATCTTATCCGTACGAGAGTTTGCCATTTATTTTGGCCTCTTCAAAAATAAGTTATAGGCCAAATGCAGTGGCTCACGCCTGTAATCCCAGCACTCTGGAAGGCTGAGGCAGGTGGATCACCTGATGTCAGCAGTTCAAGACCAGCCTGGCCAACATGGTGAAACCTCATCTCTACTAAAAATACAAAAATTAGCTGGGCATGGTGGCACATGCCTGTAATCCCAGCTACTCAGGAGGCTGAGGCAGGAGAATCGCTTGAACCCAGGAAGTGGCAGTTGCAGTGAGCTGAGATTGTGCCATTGCACTCCAGCCTGGGCAACAAGAGTGAAACTCCATTTCAAAAAAAAAAAAAGCTATTGGATGTCACTCTAATGCCATGTGACTATCCTGTTTCCCAAAAATAAGTTGTAATCAACAGAGAAGTAAAGATCATGAAATAACATTTTCTCAATTTTTTAATATCCTGTGGGATACATGCAGTCCCCAGGCTATTGCCTCCTCAGTTATGGAATTAGATGATGCAAGTTCCAGTTCAGTCACCCTTTCCCCCTTTTTATACTTTGTCAATAAAAATGATATGGCCTTTGTTCATAGAGACCATTGATACTGGACCACGTTATACTGGAAAACACACAAGCTTTGGAGTCAGGCAAACTTAAGTAGAATTCTGATTCCACTTGCTCTTAGCTGTGTACACTTGCCAAAATACCATATTTCACAGGATCTAAGACACCACTGCAAAGACCTACAGTTATCTTACTATCAAGAAAGAAAAGCCCTTTTAAGACATATATATTTCAGGTGTTCAAATGTGAAAATAATGCATGTCACAGAATCAATGACATGTGATATTTAACCTCTCTACAGTGAAATTTCTCACTTGTAAGATGGAGATGCTAAATGTCCACATTGGAGGTTGGCCATGAGATGTAAATGAGTAACACTTGTACTATGCCTCGCTCCAGATCTGGCACAGAGTAAGTACTCCACAGAATGCTAGTTTCTCTTCTTTCCAAATGTGATGAGTAGGTTCTGGATAGATTATGAGTTATCTCAGAGTACATACCATATCTTATATGCATTTGACCTTTTCTAACTCCCCATGACCGACAATGTTGCCTTACACATTGTAGCTACTCAGTAAATGAGTAAGGAATACAGATGATGAATTTGTTTGAAAAACCGATAAACACTGAAGTTGGAAAATCCCATTGGTAGATGTAGCCAGTGATGTCCCACTGGCTTCCCCAGCACCTGTATGTGATGAGCACATCTATCTATAATCTTGGCTGGGTATGGGGACTGGAAAGAAGAGCAAATGCCGGCTCATGAAGCACATCCCTCCTGGAATCCCCCATGCCGGCAGGCTGTGGCTGGAGGCCCGCTGCATTCAGGCAAGAACCTGCAGCTAAATCTCAGTTCCACAGACAAATGCAGCATTGTGGTCCCCGTGGGCCTTTGGGAAAAGCCAGGCTGCCTCTGTGCCCTGGATGTGAACGGCTGTGCATATTAAGTTAGATAGGCTGCATCCCCAAGGGCTTAAACCTGTCCCCTGGGACTCTCCAAGAGCAGCATCGTGGGGGTAAACAAATGTGTCATGTGGGGGTGCTGGAGGGAGCAGAAGCTCAGCTGAACAGAACCACGTGGCATTGTTTTTTCCCCAATATTGTTCTGCCTGCTGATTTTCTTCCTCTGATGTCCCGGTTCTGTTGGAAAGGGAGAAGAGACAGAGAAAAGGAACACATCTCATTTTCCACCACCCACTTTTGATTATTCATATTCATGTGGGAGATGAGAAGAGTCTGCCAGGGACACATTTAAATAACAAGTACTCTAAAATCATTACTTTGCCCTTGACTACAGTCAAGAGACATTCTGTGGGCAGCACACTGTAGTGTGTGTGCACTCACACCCTCACAAACGCACACTCACCTCTCCCTCCAAGCTCCACAAGCTGGAACCTAGTAGTCCCAGTTCCCTAAAGATCGCTCACACAGATGGATGTGGCTTTCATAACATTAATGGGACTAGAAGGAAAAAAAAAAAAAAAAAAAAGCAATAATAATTAGCAAACCAGTATGTATCAGTTGAGGTTTCATGCTTTAGTATTTACGTAGCCTCTCCCCTCCACCGAAGGAAACGACAAGGGAGTGGAGAGAGGAGGAATAAAGTCGGAAAGCCCATTGCCCATGGAAGTGCACAGCATGTTGGCAGTCGGGCAGAAAGCACCTTACTCGGAAGTCAAAATTCCTCGCCCTGGCCCAGGTCCTCAGGAGCTAGCTGCTAGGTGCTCTCGAAGGTTCCTGCAGGACAAAGAGGCCTGGCATCTACTTCCTTCCCCTCACCACCTTCCTGGGCCATCTACTAAGACCCTTCGCTTCTTGGTGCTTTGAGGAGGGAAAATGTCTTTCTTATCTCCCCCAGAGGATGGCTGAGAGGGTTAAGGAAGACGCTACCTCTGAGCAAAGCCAGAATTCCTGCCCTGGAATCACCCCACAGACCCCAGGTCTGTGCCATCTGCTACCTAAAGTCCTGTAATAAACCTGAGGGAAGGCGGGTGGAGCAGGGAGGGGCACTGTCATTTATCTCGTTGCTCAGTCCCTGTGTCTAATAAAGAATTTAGGAAACTTCCCACAGCACGTCTTCTTCTCATGAATAATAGAGTCCTTACTAATAAATCCAGAAAGCAGCACCCAGACCTTGTTAAACCTCTACTAGTTAGTTTTGAAACGTCCATAGCCCAATGTGGAGGCTATCAACACATTCCCAGGAGAAAATGAAACACACTCACAAGTTGGGGTTGCTCAAAAATCCATGTTTGGATCTCACATAAGTGACTGATTTGCCCATTGCTATATCCATTAATGCTGTCCAGTAGAACTTTCTGCAATGATGGAAATGTTCTATGTTGCCTGTCCAATATGGTAGCTACCAGTCAGCCACACATGGCTTGAAATGTGGCTAGGACAACTGAGGAAACTGTATTAGTCTGTTTTCAAGCTGCTGATAAAGACATACCCGAGACTGGGAAGAAAAAGAGGTTTAATGGGACTTACAGTTCCACATGGCTGGGGAGGCCTCAGAATCATGGCGGGAGGTGAAAAGCACTTCTTACATGGTGGCGGCAAGAGAAAAATGATGAAGACGCAAAAGTGGAAACCCCTGATAAACCCATCAGATCTTGTGAGACTTATTCACCATCACCAGAATAGTACAGGAAAGACCATCCCCCATGATTCAAGTGCTTCCCCCAGTTCCCTTCCATAACACATGGGAATTCTGGGAGATACAATTCAAGTTGAGATTTTAGCGGGGACACAGCCAAACCACATCAAAACTGCATTTTTCATTTTTTTTTAGTTTTATGTAAATTTAAGCAGCCACATGTGGCTAATGGCTACCATACTGCATAGCATAGACCCAGAGAGCATCTCTGGTATATAGCTGGCACTCAATAAATCTTTGTTCAAGGAAAAACGTAAATGGACAGTCGTTCACCATAATAAGTTCTGATCAAACAGGATTCTCATATTTATTGAGTCCTCATTTTAAACAAAGCCCTGTTTAGGTCAACAACCTTCTGAGATGGGTACTTCTGTTATCCCAATTATACAGATAAAGAAACTGGGGCTTCAAAGAGTTAAGTGAGGAGCCCACAGCCACATAGCACATAGCCAGCTAAGGATTGTGCCCACACACCCATTTCTGCATGTCTCCAGCTTTCTGTAGTCTGATGGGGCAGCCTCTTCAAACTACCTTTTCCATTGACCAAAAAAATCCTTAAGGAGCATTACTTTACTTTCACCAGAATGACATCAAATTAGTTAAGGAACTTTTCCTTTTGAAATAGAAAAAAATGAAGATAGACAATTGTTGTCACTTCTAGGGATCTTTTAAAAGTCTAGCCAGAGCAGTAACTTTGCAAGGCTCTGTTGTCTGACTTCTGGGTCCCAAGTCAAGAGTTACCTATTCATTCCACCAGTGTGACCTCTCCCTCAAATCATCTCCCAAGATGGCAGACTACTCTGAGAGAGCCTCACAATCATCATGTCCATGAGCTCTCACCTCTGAACGCTGAGAGGTGAGAAAGGGAGGAGAAAGGGAGGTGAGAAAGGGATTTGAAACACCAGTGATCCAAATCCAGAGTTTGTAGCCCCTCCCACCATGAAAGATGGGAGAAGCATGTCTACGTGTCATACGCAAACGTCCTTCTCCAAGGAGATTATTGCATCCTTGCTCATCTAGTAAATTATAGCTGCAGCCAGCCCTGACCCTTGCACCATCAGGGCTCAGTTATATAACAAGAGAACATGCGCTCCCACCACCATCAAATGTAAGCACCAAACCAGCGGCTGGGCACCCTTCAAGGCATCCTCTCCTCAGCTGACTCTGTTTACCATAGCATGCCCCTGACTCCATCACACACAGAGCTGTCTTGACAGCATTACTAGCTAAATCAACTTTTGCAGTTCTTCCCATGCCATCTAAGGCGGCCATTTGGGCTCCTCTCAACAGGGTCCTTTTCAACACTCCAGCAAGCTGTCTGCCTTGACTGACCCCAGAGCTCTGTCATTTGTGGCTGTCACCACTTGAGATATGAAGGGAAAGATGCAACTGACACTTACTGCTGATGAAGAAAAGTATTTGTAGAATTTCAGACATTCTTAAACCATTCTAACTTTGCCCTAGGAGGTCAACTCAAGCCACACAGTTTATCTTGCAGAACCAGTGGTTCCTTGAGGAGGACTTTACATCACAGAGCCTCCCATGTCTTCTTTTCAATTATTTAAATCCTACCCCTCTTCTGGGCCCTGTTGAAGACCAACCCACTTTTTCCAAGAGGTCCTACAGGACCCTTCCAGCTCTCAGAACGCCCCTTTCCTCAGCTTTCAGGCAGCATCCACTCTCTGTAGTGCCACCTTCTCAGTAACCCACCAAAGAGGGGAGGGGCGCCCGGGACAAGTGGGGTCCCACTCACTGGCCCCACTCATTTTATCTCTGACGTCAAGTTCATGTTCCCCACTCAACAAAACAAATGTGCAGCAGTAAACTGGAAGCAATAATTCACCAGCTCTTAGAGGAAGCCCCTTCCAGGCCCCTTGTGCTGCAAGTGTCTCATTCAAACACACAACACTTTTTATGAGGGGGATCCTGTTAAAACATTTTCTGCAGGCAGGCGCGGTGGCTCACACCTGTAATCCCAGCACTTTGGGAGGCCGAGGTGGGTGGATCACTGAGGTCGGGAGTTCAAGACCAGCCTGAGCAACATGGAGAAATCCCGTCTCTACTAAAAATACAAAATTAGCTGGGTGTGGTGGTACATGCCTGTAATTCCAGCTACTCAGGAGGCTGAGGCAGGAGAATCGCTTGAACCTGGGAGGCAGAGGTTGCGGTGAGCCAAGATCGCGCCACTGCACTCCAGCCTGGGTGACAAGAGCAAAACTCCATCTTGGGAAAAAATAATGAAATTAAATTAAATTTAAATTTAAATGCCATTTTTTTCCCTTTGCCTTAGTGCCTTTTGTAGACTGGCACTGGGAAGCCTACCCAGGTGACTGACCCTTAATCCAATAATGATTTTTGAGGGATTACTCAACTGCCTCCAGCAAACTCTTCCCGGCACTGCAGTATAACCATTCACCCTGCACTTAGTCACGTATCTCATTGCATTGCTCTATGTTTGCCTATGCACTCTTCTTTCAAGGACAAAGACTATGTCTTACATTATAGGGCATTTCTCACCACAGCTAATATACTGCTACAGGGATTCAAAAGGCATTTACTAACTAAAAATAAATGAAAATAAAAAAAAAAAAAAACCACTCTCCAGACACTGGGCAGAATAGGTGGTTAGAAAACCCTACTGGAAGACAATCTTCAAGTTGGAAACACCCCTGGCAGAGGGTTCAGTGCATTCTCACAGCCCAGGGCAACGCCAGAGTCCCAGGCATGAGCACCCCTCACCTGGTACTCTTGCTCTTCTACTCCATGAACTATTTCAATGAATACTTGGCAAAACTAATTTTACTTGGGTTGGAGAATTAGTTCCGCTGTACTAGTTCCAAAATCAAAAATAAGAGGAAGGATATGAAAACCAAAAAAAAAAAAAAAAAAAACTCTATCCCTTCCCCAAGTGAAGTCTGCTACCTCAACAAAATAAGAAAATCACAAAACCAACGCTTACAAATCAATAAATGACAAACAACCCTATTTAAAAATGGGTATTAGATTTGAACAGTCACTTTATCAAAGAAAAATGTGACTGTCTAATAAACACATGAAAAGCTGTTCAACATCATTAATTGTTATTAACAAAATGCAAACCAAAGTCTTAACAAGATACTTCTACATACCAACTATAATGGCTATGATAAAAAAGACTGACAAGGCTGGGCATGGTGGCTCACACTTGTAATCCCAGCAGTTTGGGAGGCCAAGGTGGGCAGATCACTTGGGGGTCAGGAGTTCGAGACCAGCCTGGCCGACATGGCGAAACCCCATCTCTACTAAAAATACAAAAATTAGGGAGGGCGCAGTGGCTCACGCCTGTAATCCCAGCACTTTGGGAGGCCAAGGTGGGCAGATCACGAGGTCAGGAGTTCGAGATCAGCCTGACCAACATGGTGAAACCCCATCTCTACTAAAATACAAAAAAAAAAAAAATCAGCTGGGTTTGGTGGCAGGCACCTGTAATCTCAGCTACTCGGGAGGCTGAGGCAGGAGAACTGCTTGAACCCTGGAGGTGAAAGCTGTAGTGAGCCAAGATCGCACAATTGCACTCCAGCCTGGGTGACGGTGGAAGACTCTGTCTCAAAAATAATAATAATAATAATAATAATAATAATAATAATAATACAAAAATTAGCTGGGCATGGTGGCACACACCTGTCATCCCAGCTACTTGGGAGGCTGAGGCAGGAGAATCACTTGAACCCAGGAGACAGAGGTTGCAGGGAGCCAAGATCATGCCCCTGTACTCCAACCTGGGCAATGGAGTGAAACTGTCTCAAAAAAAAAAGACTGACCATACCAAGTGTTGCTGATGATATCAGAAAATTAGAACTCTCCTACGTTGCTGATGGGAATGTAATACGGTGCCACTGCTCTGGAAAACAGTTGGGTAGTTTCTTAAAAAGTTAAATACATACACACTATACAACTGAGCAATTTCTATCCCAGGTATTTAACCAAGAGAAATGAAAACATGGCTCCACAAAAGACTTACATGCAAATGCTCACAGCAGCATTATTTACAATCACTAAACACTGGAAACAATACAAACATCCATCAGATGGTGAGTGGAGAAACAAAATGTGGTATATCCACACAATGGAATATCACCCAGCAATAAAGATAAATGAACTTCTGATCCGTGCAACAACATGGCTGAACATCAAAAACATTATGCTAAGTGAAAGAACTCACGCACAAATGACTCCATACTTCATGATTCCATTTAATTGAAAGTTCTAGGAAAGGGAAACTACAGAGACAGAAAGTAGACTAGTAGTTACCTGGAGCCAGAAGTGGGAATGAGGACTGATTACAAATTGGCATAATTATGTTCTAAATATATAAATGTACTAAAAGTAATGGAATCACTTACAATGGGTGAATCTTACGAAATAAAAAGAATGGAGAATTTTATGGTATATATAGTTCAATAAAGCTATTTTTTAAAAAGTAGTGTTAAAACTACAAACCAACTTAATTGGAGCTTTAAAAATTTTGGAGAAATTTATAGTTTCAGTTTAAGGACATTAATCAAAGAAGCATCTTAATACTCCGTGGGCTATTAAAATTAGAGACTGGAAAATTTCTTTAACTCATAATGTTTTAATGTAAAGTTATTTTCCTGCACTTTTTAATTCTCCACAGTAGGATATTAACAATTCTCAAGGAAGGTCTAAACCCCAAAGCATCCCAGACTCGCCCAAACCCTAGAAGTCAAAGACCTGTAGACGGGTATAGAATTGCTCAGGGTGAAGTGTCACTGTGGCTCTCAGTGGTGTGACAGCCTCTTTCCCAACATTCTCCTTAGCTCGTGTGAACCCAAAAGAACGAACACTGGCCTTCCAGGTCTCCTGCTTTGAGGACAAGTGCTCAGAGGCCTGCTGCTCTCCTAGGGCCCCACACCCACCAGCTGAACTAACCAGAGCAGTTTCTCCACTGACGTGTCTTCCAGGTATCTCTTCTCTCAGCTTGCCTAGCCAGATGGCCTTGATCCAAGCAAAATCTGTATTAGTCGGGGGTTCTCCAGAGAAATAGAACCAATAGGGTGTGTGTGTGTGTGTGTGTGTGTGTGTGTGTGTGTGTGCATATATAGATAGAGAGATTTGTTTTAAGAAATTGGCTCACACAATTGTGGGGCTGGCAAGCCTAAAAGGTGCAGGACAGGCAGGCAGACAGGCAGGCAGACAGGCAGGCTGGAGACCCGGGGAAGAGTTGATGTTGCAGTTTCCAGTAAAAAGGCGGTCTGAAGGCAGAAATCCGTCTTCCTCAATCTCTTCCTGACTCCTGACTCCTTCAAGCCCTTAAGACAGTTCTTGAGCAGAAAGCGACTATGTCTCATGGCACTCTTGTGACCTGCTGCACATGCTATCCAAGAGGCTCTTGGTAAAGGTCTGCAAACCTACCAAGACCATAGAACTCCATGCAGTTGGTCATGTTTATCTACTTTCCCATCACACTCTTCAAAATATATATGTCTTAAATTTAATAATTTAATAATAATAACAATGTTGGTATTAATAGATCATCACATCTATTATTTCTTTTTTGCTATGGTTATCAAAGCAGTGAAATTCCAAGTGTATAATTCACAAAGCAGATAAAAAACCTACACGATCAGGCCAGGTGTGGTGGCTCACTCCTATAATCCCAACACTTTGGGAGGCCGAGGTGGGTGGATCACTTGAGGCCAGGAGTTTGAGACCAGCCTGGCCAACATGGTGACCCCATCTCTATCAAAAATACACAAATTAGCCAGGCCTGGTGGCACATGCCTGTAGTCCCAGCTACTTGGGAGACTGAGGCACAGGAATCGCTTGAACCTGGGAGGTGGAGGTTGTAGTGAGCTGAGATGGCGCCACTGCACTCCAGCCTGGGCAACAGAGTGAGAATCTATCTAAAAAATAAACAGCAAAGAAAACAAAAACAAAAACACAACAAAAAAAAACACCTACCTACACAATCAAGAAATGTCTCTATTTGGTTTTTTGTTTGTTGTTTTGTTTTGAGAAGGAGTTTTTTTTCATTCTTGTTGCCCAGGCTGGAGTGCAATGGTGCGATCTCGGCTCACTGCAGCCTCCACCTCCGGGTTCAAGTGATTCTCCTGTCTCAGCCCCCCCAAGCAGCTAGGATTACAGGTGTGCGCCACCACCCCCAGCTCATTTTTGTATTTTTAGTAGAGATGGCGTTTCACCATGTTGGCCAGGCTGGTCTCGAACTCCTGACCTCAGATGATCCACTCACCTCAGCCTCCCAAAGTGCTGGGATTACAGGTGTGAGCCACCAGGCCCAGCCAAAAAGTCTACATTTGTAGTAACTTCCACCGTCTATATTCTTAGAATCAGCACTTCTTTTTGGAGAGTGCAGCCCAGATCAGAATGACTGCTCCTAACAGTCCCTCCACCCCTCCAGCAGGGTGGCCTCAGCAGCATTTGGTGATGTGTGCCCCACACTGTGGGTAACCACAGGAAAGACTGAGCCGGGAGAAAGCATCTGGTACAAGCAGGGAGAGCTGGGTGCGGGGGCAGGGCTGCACCTTTCAGGTGGTTGAACCTGTCATGTTCATATTTGGGAGTGCGTGTGGACAATTCTTCACCCACCACATGAGCCTGTGAAGCAGAGCAGGCTGGTGTAGAGAGGGATGGATGAGGAAGCAGACACATAGCGAGAAGCAGAATAAAATTCAGAGGATTTCTGTTTTCCAGGTGTCTACGAAAGCCCCTGCTGCAGCCCTGTGCCTGCGTCATGTGGGACCCCCCTAAGCACCCTCACTCCAAGGGATAGTAAATCTTCACAGCAGCATGGTGAGCTCTTGGTAACCTCATCAGTACCTTTGAGTGATCACGTAGCTGTGAAGCAAGTATTGGATTCACAGCAAATATGACACCTGAAGCTTGGCTTAGGTACCGTCCCTTTACAAAAAAAAAGAAAAAATTTAAACACATTCTCTGAGTCTTGCAGGAAGGAATCATCTCTTCAAAAAATATTTTTAAAAAATCTTCAAAAGCACCATTTGGAAGAGGCTAAAGAACTACTCACTTAAAATTTAATTTTTTTTAAAAAAGAACTCATTGCATTAGGGCAAAGTAAAAACTACTGTTTATTAAACTTGATGCAGATAGCTGAGGGCAGCCACAGGGTAGGTCTTTATATTTTCCCTCTCATTTTAGTTGTCACACCAACCCTATATGATAGTATTAGCTGTGTGTTATTGGTAAGAAAACTGAGGCTCAGGAAGGATGGGTATGACTCCCAAAGTCACACAGTAGTAACCTGTCAACTTTTCCTTTCATTGATGAGTGTTATGAAGCACAACATCTTATACAATGACACTCTTTACTGGGCTATGATTGCCCTGAATCAAATATATAATTAAGTGCCTGTATATTTCATTCTTGGTGAAACCCTTCAAACATGCTATTGACTTCCACTTTTTGTTGTTGTTCTTCTTCCCCAGTTTAAGGTATCAAAATGAAGATATCAAAATGGCTTCTTCATTTAGCTTCTTCTCACTCCAATGGAAACTTCTGCAGAATTGTACATTATCAAAGCCAGATACCATCAACAAAATAATCGTTCAACTGCACCTACTTTCAGTTAGATGAAATGAGATTGGTGAGGCTTGACTTCTCCTAACAATAAATAGAGTAATTTCTTTCATTTATGTAATGCCCAAGGGCTTCCTTGGCTCTACAACAAATTGATAGACCAAAAATCATTTCACTCAGTGCTCAGGGGCAGGAACCCAAAGAGAAATAGGCAATCACCTTTTTCACAGTATGGAGACAGGAATAGATCCAGAGGAGATCTCAAGCAAGAACTGGAAATGCAGGGTTTGCTAGGATGTCAGAATGGCTGCTGTCAAGTACATTGTGAGCATTATCTGCAGCCTTATTTCTGCTGGTGTGGCAATGCTGGCTTGCAAAGTCCTCTCTCAACCCCATTTCCTCTTCGCTCCCTCACCTCTGTTCCTAGCAGCCCTCCTCAACATGAAGCAACTGCTGACACCATGAAGAAGGACAGAAAAGGGCCAATTGCTCCAGGTCCTCAGCTGATGATGCCAAACAAGTTGTGACAAGATCAGTGTGCAGCAAGATCAAAGCTCAAGGAAAACCTATGGCCTTATTCACCATCCCAAAGGAGCCTTGCACTCCCATGGAGAAGTTTCACCAAGAGAGTCTGCACTGCTGTCTCCAAATACAGGGATGGTGAAAACAGATGTCATCACATTCCACACAAGGCAACAGGCATTTCAGCACAGTTCCCCTGACAGGTTAATTACTCACAGCAGGGGATGTCTTCTGTTCCCAAGGGCAGAGAGCTATCTCATCTCTAGTGTCTGACTGTTCCAGCATCCACACTGCCTGAGGGCTGGATAGAAATTCTGAATCTCAGGTCCCACCCAGGAATCTGTTTTTTATTTTATTTTGAGACAGGGTCTCACTCTGTCACCCAGACTGGAGTGTAGTGGTATGATCTCGGCTCACTGCAGCCTTGACCTCCAGGCCTCAGGTGATCCTCCCACTTCAGTCTCCCAAGTAGCTGGGACTACAGGGCATGCACCATCATGCCTGGCTAGAGACAGGATCTCACTATGTTGCCCAGGCTGATCTCGAGAGCTCAAGCAATCCTCCTGCTGTGGTCTCCCAAAGTGCTGTGATTATAGGCGTAAGCCACTGTGCCTGACCTGGAATCTGGTTTTTGATAAGATCCCCAGGTGATGTAACCACATCTGAAAGTTTGAGAGGCATTCAGCTACTGCATACAGGAGGATAAGAATACTATGTGTTAATTGACACATTCTGTTTAGAACCTTTTGCCTTCCGCCAGGCATACATGTATTCAATGAAAATCCATTCATTTGTCATTCAATAAATATTTATAGTATGTCTTCTAGATGACTAAGTGTCTGGCACTGTCTAAGGGAGATAAGGGTACCCTGATGAACCAAGCAGACAAGGGTCCTACCTTCCAATAACGTACATTCTAGCCGGGGAAACAAATAGCAAGCAAGAAAACAATCAAGCAAATGAAAGAGATCATCACACACCATGAAGAGTGTTACCAGGAAGAGAAAGAGGATGACAGAGGCAGGACTGAGGTTGGGGGAGAACCTTTTAATTGGGAGGGGAGGATACAGAAAGGCCTCTTGCCCAAAGTAACATGTAAGCTGAGACCTGAAAGTGAAAATGAGCTAGCCATTCCAAAAAGTGAGGCAAGAATCTTCTGGGCAAAGGGATGAGCTGGTGCAAGGCCAAGAGTCAGGAAAGAGATTGGCATCTGAGGAACAGAAAAGAGGCCAGGTGGCCAGAATATAGAGAGTCCAGGAATATGTGAAGCCATCCAAGAAGTGGAAGAGATGGACAAGGCAGGGCCATTTCAGGCCAAGAAAGTCATGGCAAGGAGCTTGGATGTTATTTCAGGTGCTATGGGAGCCACTGAAAGTGGAGAGTGACACCTTACACACACACACACGTGTGTGCACATGTGCTCACTTTTCCCATTGTACAGAGTAGACTGCATAAGAAACAAGACTGGACCCAGGCAGGCTGGTTTGGGCCTGTGCTGGCCTGGAGCCCTGTGCTGTTGGGGACACAAAGGTGAGTGAGGCTTCTTTGCCCTGTCTGTATCCTGACCATCAGGACGCTTGCTGGGAGAGGCAACAAGGAAACTGACAAAAAATACACTGTCACTTTAGGTGCCAGTTAATGAGGCAATATCTTTGTTAAATGTAATCAGTATGTACTCTCTGACCAGCAGTTTACACATCTATCCCACAAACAGGCTGGCATGTGTGCACAATGACATATGCTCAAGATTATTCATTACATGGTTGTATAAGCAAAAATTGGAAACAACCTAAATGTTGAGTAACAGGGAACTGCTTAAATAAATTTTTGATGTATCCATACAATGAAATACTAGGTAGCCAAAAATAGGAACAATAATACTTTCACATTCAGAGTTTCATATATTTGTGTATATGTAAAATATATGTATATATTATATATTATATAGACATATATATATGGCCTTGAATGGGAGACATAAACAACTGGTAATAACGATTGCCTCCAGTCAGAAGACAGGGACTGGGGGACATAAGGTCTTCCATGTGTACTTTTATAGCATTTGAAATTTGTACCGCATGAATATATAGCCAATTCAAAATAACTAAATAAAATTTAAATGTTAAATGAATGCCTTAAAATAGGTGCTAGGCAAGATGGCGGCACACAGTGTAGAGACGACAGAAGGGTACGTAGGGTGGGGGGTTTGAGGGAGAGGAAGCGGTAACACTTGGGCTGAGTACTGAAGGGCAAACACGGAAGAAGACCTCAAGGGACAAGGGCGTTCCTGACAGAGACCCGGATATGTGCGCCAACAGGGCCCCTTCAAGGAAACCCCAGCAATGTGGGGGCTCGCTGAAGCCCTTGGGTTCGGGAACAGCCACCATGACATGAGGCTGGGCATGTCATGCCAATCAGCTGGGGCTTTTCCTGAAACAGGAAACAATGATACAACCAGGTCTCTAGCACTCCAGCATACCTGGCAGCAGTGTGGATAGTGGCTAGAGGCAGGGTTGGGTGGGGTGAACTGGAACCTGATTCAGAAACTACATAAGGACCTGACCTCTATGGGGAACAGACACAGAGAGTTTCAGATGGCATCAACCAGGTTTGGGAATTGATTCCAGGACTGGGATGAAAAAGGAACAAAGGACAACTCCAACAGTCTCACCTGGGCTGCCATGATCTATGGCTGAGGAACAGGTACAGCTGATGGAAGAGGAAGAAATGACTCGGGGGGAGGTAGAGTGCTGGGTTCAAATCTCTAGCCAGGAGCAATGTGACTCAGGTCTCTGAATCTCAGTTGCTTCATTTGTGAAATGGAGTTAATATCTATCTTAGAGGATTATTTTAGTCATGAAATGAAATGCTTTATACGCAGCACTTATCATGCTGCCTGGCACACAGTATGTACTTAATAAGAGGCAGCCTTGGACAGTGTAGAAAGTACACTTGGTAGAAATGTCTCTATAACAGAGGAATGCCTCATTCACTAAGGTAGGGATTTCGAGGAAATTTTTTAAAATTAAAGGAGGATGATCAAGTGGGCTTCATCCTGGGGATGCAAGGCTGGTTCAACATACACAAATCAATAAACGTAATCCAGCATATAAACAGAACCAAAGACAAAAACCACATGATTATCTCAATAGATGCAGAAAAGGCCTTTGACGAAAATCAACAGCCCGTCATGCTAAAAACGCTCAATAAATTCGGTATTGATGGAATGTATCTCAAAATAATAAGAGCTATTTATGACAAACCCACAGC
>NW_016810019.1:1160223-1164276 GCF_001698545.2 Rhinopithecus bieti | reverse complement strand
GTATGTTTATTGCGGCACTATTCACAATAGCAAAGACTTGGAATCAACCCAAATGTCCATCTGTGACAGACTGGATTAAGAAAATGTGGCACATATACACCATGGAATACTATGCAGCTATAAAAAAGGATGAGTTTGTGTCCTTTGTAGGGACATGGATGCAGCTGGAAACCATCATTCTCAGCAAACTATCGCAAGAACAGAAAACCAAACACCGCATATTCTCACTCATAGGTGGGAATTGAACAATGAGATCACTTGGACTCGGGAAGGGGAACATCACACACTGGGCCTATTATGGGGAGGGGGGAGGGATGGCATTGGGAGTTATACCTGATGTAAATGACGAGTTGATGGGTGCAGCACACCAACGTGGCACAAGTATACATATGTTATAAACCTGCACGTTGTGCACATGTACCCTAGAACTTAAAGTATAATAATAATAAAAAAAAAAAAATTAAAGGAGGACGTGTGTGATTCAATTGATCTGAAGTTTCTTTTCACTGTGGTCCCTAGACCAGCCCCTTACTTTGACAGGCCTGTGACCAGTTATCAGTGTGGATCAAGGGCCACAGACCTGTCACCATCACTGAGCAAGCAATTCAAAGTCCAGGACTTTGCTAAAAGGACAATTTACCAGGACAAGTCAGAGTGGCCAGTTTCAATTCCAGGCAAACACTCGTATCTATACACTCCCAACAGCCAGACCAGCCTGATAACGGTTTGGGGTTTTTCACTTCCTGTGTTGTATGTGTTGAACCTTCAATAGTGACTGTAAAGCAAACCAAGACGACCACCCCACTGTGCACTCGCAGGGGCAGCCTGCAAAAGAAGGAGTTAAAAAAAGAAAGAAGAAAGAAGCTCCAAACCTACCCTAAAAACATGAACAAAACCCTATTCTGTCATCACCATTATTAAACTAGGTCTATTATGCCTCTTATCGTTGGCTTTGAAGAGATAACAGACATGTCTTGTTAATTAAAGAAAAGTCACAGGGATATTTGAAAAATAAGAACAGAAGAAGTATCTAGAAATGTCTAATTTGTGTCACATCTCTTGAAACCAGAGCCCCCAGATACTTTCATGGCCAACTTCCCAGAGACAGCCAGAAAACAAGGTCATCCTTGTTCCCCAAATCGCCACCCTCCTGCTCTAGGTTTGCTCTGTGGGTCTGTACCCAGGACAGGAGCCACCATCTCTATGGTGGAGAAATGAAGTTACAACATGATCTTTCAGATATGACCAGTCCTAAGCTCTCCAGTATACCCAGGGCTTATGAGGGACCAGTTTTGTACAAACTGCACTAATAGAATTATACCACAAGATGGTTATAAAATATTTAATATGCAAAGAGCCAATGTAAACAAGGGAGTTATCCACCCAATACACATGTTCCATCAAACAGAAAATAAATATTGGCCAGACTCAATGGCATTCAGTTCAAGGCCAAAGAAACAGGCCACAAAGGGCAGACACTTAATAAAATTAACTGACAATTAAAACTGACAATGTGAGCAGCCTCCTTAGGAATTCTATCAGATGTCGCATCTGAGTCAATAGCCAAATGGCCTGATAAAAATGGCTTTCTATGGAGAAAGAGTTTCTACATTCTGTTCAGAGCTCTTCGAAGGCAGAATTAAAACACACATATATTTCACCCACCCTGAATCCACACCTATTTTTAAAAAATAAAAGAGTCTTTCCAAGACTACATAACTTCCGGTTGGTTTCTGGATGGTCTCTGTTCCCTGGCAGTTCCTCCCTTCTAATCTGTTCTACTATTCGCTTCATCTGGTTATAAGCTTTGTTCTTGTTATAAGCTTTGCGTTTTCCTCACCAATAGAAACTTCAGCTTTCAAAGGTGAGCTGCTAATTTTCTTGGAATTGTAAGATCAAGCAAGTTTCCTGGGATTGTTTTAGGTTATATATAAGAACTGATGATGAACAAAACATGCCCTTCTCTTTCCCCTGAGCATGGTCTGAGAGGTTGCTACTCTGTGCTCAGAGATTGTTCAGACTGCCTGGGAGTTGAGGGGAGCAGGGACCAGATGGTGAGGCACCCTGAACTCATCTCCGGCCCCCGCGGGTCAACACTGTGCCTTCAGAAACTATTCCTGAAGTCGATTAGGGAGGGCCTTTTCTGATGCAAAGCGTCCATGCCTCTGGAGCTACTGCGCCCATCCCCGTAAAAATTTAAAATCGATTACTCCAAACTGGGGCAGAAGACATTTTCCGGAAGGCTGCAGTCAAAAGTTAAAACCCCTGGTTTTATCAAATCAGTCTTTACTAACCTATGACGCCTCTGAAAACATTCTAAATCATCACCCCCATCCAGCCACTCCCATCATCCTTGCCTCCAGCGCAGACGAAATAATTCCAGCCGATGGTCACACCTCCAATCTCACGCTAAACTAACTCACAGCAGAAAGAAACAAACGACCCCAACAGGGCGCCACAGCTGCTGAAGGGCAGGTCCTCTGTCGCACCCAAGAAAACCCGAGACACGTGTGCGGCCCTTTATTCAGGCGTTTCTGGGCGCGCACTCGCGTCTCCCAGGCGCGCGCGCGCGCGCACACACACACACACACACACACACACGTACACTACACACACAGCTGAGGACTAACTTTCCTCTTCTTGAGGAGCACCCCATCCCCTGATATCGGCATCTGATCTTCCTAGTTCGGATCCCCGGAACACACTCCTCCTCCAGCCTGCAAGCCACACACGTGGGGAAGCGCGTCCAAGTGGTGCCAGGAGGCAGGAGGGAAGTGCAAAGGTGGGGAAGGCCCGGGACGAGGAAGGAGGGAGCTCTGAGTCGGATCTGGGATCTCAGATCCCTGGGGCAGCGTAGATGCAGGGTAAGCTTCTGGGACGCGGAGAGGCAAAGGCAGCGGGGAAGGAACCCAGAGAAGTTTAAAGGGCGGGGGTGGGACGGAGGATGCAGGGTAGGGGTCGCTCACCTAGGGTTTTGACAGCGATCTGTCTGGTGAGAGGCGGCGGCAGGTTAATGCACACCAAGTCCACGTCCTGATGCAGCAGCACCTCATCAATGCGGCTAGTGTAGAAGGGGACACTCATCTCCTTGGCCAGCTCCTCCGCTTCTTCCTGCGTGCGGCCCCACAGCGCCTTCACCGCGAAGCCCTCGTCTTTTAGCAAAGGGATGATGACACGGGCCGTGAGGCTGGTGCCGAACACGCCCACCCCGGGAAGCATGGCTGCTCAGAGCCGCCTGGTTCTGCTTCTACTCGGATCTCCAGTCCAACACGCGCACACACCCACCTCCAGCTAGTCCTGCACCCGGCTCCTGCAGCCAATCTAGCCGCTGTGCGCCAGCCGCCGTGCACCGGGCAAGGCGCCCGGGTGCCCAGCGCGCACTGAGCTGCAGGCGGAGCAAGCTCGGGGCGCCTCAGTACGGTGACTGCGGCAGTGTCCGCCACGCGGGGCTTGCGTCCTTCCCGGAGTCGGCGACAGGGACCCCCCCAGGGCGCCGGAGGCTTCGAAGCCCCCTGGAGCCCCGGCTCAGGCGGCGCTCCCGCGGCAGCGCCAGTCCGCTGCGTGCGCCCCGCCAAGGCCGCTCCATGGCCGGCTCATCCCCGCGGCCGCGCCGCCGCAGCCCGGGACCGTCTCTCTCCCGCGTCGTTTGCGCAGCCGGCGAATCGCACACACAAACGTCTACACCCTGCCCCAGAGTCTGGGCACGGACCCACTCCGCTGGGGAGTCTCCTTTATCCCTAGCCCTCCGCTCGGAATGAAATAATCCCGCGACCGCCAGGAGGCCGGCTAAGGATGCGGCCCGGAGCGCGCCGGACGGGGATCTCAAGCTGCAGCGCTGCAGCGGCGGCCACGACCCGGCGCCAGCCTCCTCATTTTGCTGCCATGTTCGCTCGCCTCGCGGCTCGGGCGGCCTCGGCCCCAGGCCGGCTCAGGCTCCGGGATCCCGCGGGGACGAGGGCGGAGTTGGCGAGTTTGGCTGTCAGCGGCCGGTGTTCCTGCACCGCCCTCGCCGCAGCGCCGCGCGCCATTGGCCGCCGCGCGCCGCCCCCGCCC
>NW_016810019.1:1125974-1159847 GCF_001698545.2 Rhinopithecus bieti | reverse complement strand
CCCCCGCCGCCGCCAGCTCCGGGTGCGCGCTGCGCCCGAGCCCTGGGAGCCCAGCCCGGCTCCTCCCCGTCCCCGCCTCGCTCGCCTCCTGCCCCTCCGCTTCTTCCCTTTCTTTGCCCTCACCATCTTCTTCTCCTCCCTGCTTCACTCCAAACCCCGCCCCAAGCAAGCAAATAAATCTATCTAGGCAGGGCGCGCCCCAATAGGTTAGTCGCCTGTCCTTTGGAAGAGAGCAGTGGGCGCCTTGGCCTGGGGAAAGTGAGGGGACCCGGCGAGGTGCGAACAGTGCGAACAACCTCGGTCCCCGGAGCGTTTCCTGCGTGCTGAGCATCATACTGAAGCCTTTCCAGGCATTGTCCCTTTTAGTCCTCGCAGCAACCTAAGGTTATTGGAAACCCATTTTACCAGCGATGTTAATGAGTCCCAGTGAAGGCTAAGGGACTTGCGCAAGGTGACATATGTAAGCAACAGGCCTGCGATTGGAATCCAGGCCCCAGAGTCTGGGCATGGAACCGCAGACTTCTCCGGTCTCCTTCCAAGCTAGCCTGCTCCAATCGCGCGCCCCCGCTCCGGCCGCGCACGCACGGTTCAGCCGCCTTCTTCCCAGACAGTCCAGTCTTGGCGGGTTCTCAACTGCCTTCCACCTTCCCTGCCCCTAGGCCCGTGCCCGCCCCCGCGTAGACGCTGTGGTCTGGACTGCCGCAGCGGGGTAGGGGTCTCCGAGGCCGCTGCGGCGCGTGCGTCTCGTGTCTAGGTTTCGAGACCGATATGTCGCCCTGGCCAGATGCCACGCCCGCCTCTTGCTTCGGCTCCTGTTGCCGTCGCCACTTCCAGCAGCCTTTACTTCTCCCAGCTTGCCCCCACCTCCACCCCCCTGCACCCTTCTCAGGCCCTGGAGGGGGAACTGAGGGGGACTGGCCAAGGCTGGCCCCGCACCTCTGGAGCCGTGGGGACTCTGTGTCTGTCTGATTTTCCACCATATCCTTGGCACCTGGCACACTGCCTGCCTGTATGTAGTAGGCCCTCAATAAACATTTGCTAAATAAATGAATGCATATTTATCGAATGCCCGCTTCGCACCCATTTGGTGCTGGGAGCGGACACTAAAAATTGAAAGGCACGTCTTCTAGCTGAAGGTCTTTGGAGAGGTCATGTTCATCTCCTGTCTTCAGCACTGGGCTCAATGTAGCACATGGTCTGCCGCAACACGAGTGGAAAACGTGATACTTGCAAGCGTTTAAAACAACTTGTAACAACTGGCAGTGAGGCGGGGCGCGCGTGGAGAGAGCAGCATATCAAAAAAGCTGCGTGTGGCAATGCGGAGTGGAGGCTGACCTAGGGCATTAGAAGAAAGGCACAAAGGACACAGTGCTGGGTGGCTGACAGCAGCTGGGGAGGACTGAGAGACAAAGAGGGGTGTTGCCCTCAACACCAACAGGCTTCTTTAGAGCAGGGGTTTTGTAAGAACCAAGGCAGGAACGCCTATCTGGGCATAGGAGCAGGTAGTGGTGTCGGACCCAAGGGACTGGATACATCACAGCCTTGTCACATGTCAGAGATGGCCAGGCTCTCAGGGAGCCCAGGATGTGCAGTAGTGGTCAGAGCACAGCCAGAGCCACTGGCGTTGACTTCTGGCTCTGCCATTTATTAGCTGTAGGACCTTGAGCAAATCACTTCTCTGCGGCATAGTTTCATCTGTAAAATGGGTGGGTAATAATGGTACATACCACAAGGGGTTTTAGAGGATTCGATTCATTAACATTTACAAAGTCCTGAGAATAAGGCATGGTGCATAGTAAGTTCTATATAAATGTTAAATAAATAAATATAAAGAATGGGTCTGCTACCGATGTCATTTCTTGATGAGAGAGACCCTTGTACAGTGCAGCAATATCTAGCTAATAAGATGGAGTTTTGTTTGTGTTCTTTTAAAGGGAACTCTACCCCTAGCTTGAATGTGAATAAAATGGACCTTCTAAGCCTGCTGTGGTGGCTCACACCTATAATCCCACTGACTGGGAAAGCCTAACCAGGGGTATCGCTTAAGCCAGAAGTTCTAGACCAGCCTGGGCAACATAACAAGACCCCATTTCCTAAAAATTAAAAAATTAGTTGGGCATGGTGGTGTGTTATGTGTCCATAGTCCCAGCTACTTGGGAGACTGAGGTGGGATTGAGCCCAGGAGTTTAAGGCTGCAGTGGGCCTAGCCTTGATCATGCCACTGCACTCCAGCCTCGGCGACAGAGGGAGACATTGTCTCTAAAAAAGAAAGAAAAAAAAGAGAGAACTTCCATCTATATAACATCAAAGAAAATGATCACATTTTATTCTCATTAAAATTTGTAAATAAACATTATTATCTCCATTTCATAGAAGGCAAAACTACGTCCTGCTAGCAAGTCCAACTTAAAGGTTTAAAACAGAACACTTCATTTCCAACCTTACTCTCAAGCCATTCCTCCCTCAACAAATAAAATCATCAGTTTACCAGTTGGTCAAAAGCCTTGGAATCATCTGGTCTTCATATTCTTTATAGTCAACCATCAGCAAATCCTGTCTGCTCCACTTGCAGAATGCATCCAGAGTCTGCCCACCTCTCCCTGCCATGGCTGGGGAGTCCAAGTCACCATCATGACTATCAGGACCACTGTCCTTACTGGTCTCCCTGCTTCCAGTGATGCCCCTCATAGTCCATAGATCCCATAAAAGATAAGTTGAATCATCTCCCATCATGCTTGGCACCTGCCAGTGAATTCCCATCTCACTTTGAATCAACTCCAAAGGCCTCAGCATGCCTGAAAGACTATCTGGCCTAACCCACAGCGCCTTGCATCTCATAGCCTATTGCATAGCGCCCCATACCCTGCATTCCAGCACCCTGGCCTCTTTGCTATGCCCTTTACAGGCTGTTTGTTCTTGCCCCAGGGCCTTTGCACTTACTGTTTCATCTGCCTGACACCTCATTCCCCCTCAACACACACACACACACACACATACACACACAAATCCACAGGGCTCTCTGCTCACTTTGCTCAAGCCTCTGCTCAGACTGCCTGGCCTGACCATCTCCTCTAAAATGACACCTCTGTCATATTTCATCCCTTTGTCCAGCTTTATTTTTCTTTATACCTCCTGTCTCTGCCTCACATTATATTATATGCCTGCCTATCTGTTTATCATTCATTTGCCTTGATAGGTTCCAAACTCACTGAGATAAGAAGTTTGGGTGTCTCATTCGCTTCTGAGTCCCAAACACCTAAAATTGTGCCTGGCACCTGCTAGATATTCAGTACCCATTTGTTGAATAAATGCTTCCACATTCTTCTAACAATCGTGTGCTGTTATGAGTTGATATTTATAAAGTCAGTCATCAGAACCGTGCCAAGTGCCATGTGCAAGAATGGCGCATGCAATGGAGATGCACAGTGGAGAAGGACAGAGTCCCTGTGGATTCCCTGTGGAGTCCCTGTGGAGTTGCACAGTGGAGAAGGACAGAGAGCCTGGTAGCCCGTTGGTTGATGACATGAATTGGCCGTGGCAATACAGCGTAACACACCCGGTCTGCATGGGTTGATTTGAGAACAGAGGAGGGTTCTGAAATCTGAATGGGAAGATTGTGAAGACATGTACTGAGAAGTGGGTTGGGCCCAGGTTTTGAAAGATTTACTGGAGTTAGCCAGAAGAAAGAGAGGAGAATAGTCTAGACAGAGGAAAGCTATGAACAGGCTAACTCAAGGTGGAAAGGTGTATGTGGAGGCCAGAACATGGTGGGGAGAATGAATAATTAGATTGGTGTTTTAGAGCCATTATTCAACCTCCAGTACGGAGGGTGTCTTGTGAGGGGCCACTAGACCCAGCCCTGCAGGGAGCCCACTACAGTGACCCCAAAGTGAGGGGAAGAGGACTAAGAAAGGTGGCAGCTATGGGAATGAAGATACCTGCACAGAGATATCATGAGATAACAAGGAGATGAAGTCTCCTGGGCCTGGCAGCTAATTGGACATGGGAGGAGAGTAAAACAATGTTGGCGTGACTTCTCAGCTTGAGGCTAGTGGAGAAGCTGGGTGTGCGCTTGTGTCCTCACTAGTTAGACAGGTCTTGCTTCATCCGTCCTGGGCATGCGAGGATTACTCTGAGCATGCATCTATTCTAAGGTTCTGAGGACACAGACCTTTGCACACACAGTGCCTGTGCACATGGTCCCCACAGACAGTCTTGTTCTTCAAGTTCTTCATGTGAAACCCTCTTAAACCGTGGATCCTGAATCCCAACCTGTAACACAACCTGAGGTTTTGACATTTTAAAACAGTTCTGAAAATCAGCCTAAAATTGTCTTTCCCCTCCATCCATGATTTAGCTGCCAGCCTCTACTATTTGCATTTATGTGAACATTTTAGGCCCCTTTGAATGTCATGAAAAATAAATGTCCAGCCTGGGCAACTTAAAACATCCTGTCTTTATAAAACTTTTTTGAAGTTAGCTAGGAATGGTGTGTGTGCTGGTAGTCCCAGCTACTTGAGAGTTTCACTCATGAAACTGACTTGAGAGCCTGAGGGAGGAAGATTGCATAATCCCAGGAGTTGAAAGTTGCAGGAGCTATGATTGACTGCACTCCAGCTTGGGAGACAGAGCAAGACCTTGTCTCAAATAATAATAAAAATAATAATAATAATAAAATGAAATAAAATAAATGAAATAATTTTATTCCTATCTCTAAGATGATGATAAAATGGAATTTCTTCTCATATTAATTTAGTTTAATGACAATTTATAGTATTTTTCACTGTAAGAGTCATTTGTACATATTACAGACATTTTAGAAAATAAGATGAAGTCAGCCTTAATCATTCTATCCTTACATAGCCACTGTAAATAGTTTGGTTTACTTGTTTCCACAATATTGGAAATATGTTACTATTTCAATGAAATAGAAAAGTTTTGCTCTTTAGTTAGATTTGTTTATTGTTCTTTATGACACAAAGTAGAAAGAGGCTTTCTTTTTAGTTGACTGTCCATAAATGCCCAGTGTTCAAATAAATCTTAATATCTGTGGAGTGAAATACTTTTGCTCTTTGTGGAATTATAAGAGCTTTGCCAGGCTGAGAAACTTGAATAGTTATGACTGCTGAAGATCTTTAAGCAGGTCTATAAACAGGTCTAATATTCATAGCACTGAGATATGTTCCAGAACTAGTTTTCATTAGGAGAGTTTTAAAAGCACCCATTCATCATTATACATTCAACTCTTTGTTCTTTTTGTTGTTAATAATAGGTGCCACTTACTAAGTGTTCATTATACATGATGCACTAAGCTAAGCACTTTTTTTTTTCTGAGAGATGGGATCTCATTATGTTGCCCAGGCTGGTCTTGAACTCCTGGGCTCAAGTGATCCTCCCGCTGCAGCCTCGCAAAGTGCTGGGATTACAAGTGTGAGCCAACACACCAGGCCCAATTTGCATTTAAGCTAAGCACTTTGCATATATTTACATTTAGCTCTTTCAGGAAGATACAATTTCCCCATTATTACAAAAGAAACTGATAGATTTTTTTTTTCAAGTTCAGTAATTTTCCTGAGATCATAAAGGCAAGCATTTGGACTAAATCACCTGACTTCAAAATCAGAGTATGTGACCACTGAGCATGCTGCCCTTGAACTTAGATTGTGGTACAATAGGGTACCATAGCCCCTATTTTTCCCTGCAAGCACTTGGTCCCTGTAGGGAAGGGAAGCACACTTAATTCCCCTTCTGACATAGGTCAACAGGCTCCCTAAGCAGGGGGTTACTAGAGCTGCCGTCCAGGCCAGGAAAAGCAACACTGTGCTTGTGGTGCTGCTCCTCGGGGACAGAGGCATGGGACAGTATCGGCCACCATAATCTCTGCTTTGGACTACCACAGTAGCCTTCTATCAGGACTCACTGTCACTCTCTTGCCTTCTGCAATTCATAGGTAATCAGAGAGCTTTCAAAAGCATCACTCATGACATTGACTTGTTTAGAGCCCTCCCCTGCTCGCTGCGCTGCACTGACAATGCCATCTAAACCCCTCAGCATAACCCAGGTGGCTCTGTCGTCTGCACTTCTAGTGCCACCCACTCTTGGCCTGATGCCCCTTCTGCCTCAGTCACACTCCCCTCCCCTTGGTTCCTCAGTCTTGCCTGGATCTTTCCTGTCTCAGGACACTTAGACTTTCTGTTTTCTCTTCTGGGAAGTGCTCTTCCCTCAGCCCTTCACTCTTCTGGATGGAGAGGCCATTTGGGCTCAATTCACATGTTGCATCCTTCCCAGCCTATTGAGGTAGCCATTCTTCCCAAACCCCTGATGTTGCTCTCCACCGCCACCCCATTTAATTCCATTCACAGCACTTACCACAGTCTGCTTTGAGTTCACTTCCTTGGCCCCTGGCTGGAATGTAAGCCTATTGGGGCAAGGGATCTTATTGGTTATTTATTGCTATATCCCAGGGCCTAAAACAGTACTCGGTACCTCACTAATACATAATAAATACTTGTTAGATAAACAAATTAGCCACACAGGTATGAAAACTTTTTTTTTTTGAGACAGAGTCTGGCTCTGTTGGCCAGGCTGTAGTGCAGTGAGTGGTGCAATCTCGGCTCACTGCAACCTCTGCCTCCCAGGCTCAAGGAATTCTCCTGCCTCAGCCTCCCAAGTAGCTGGGATCACTAATTTTTGTATTTTTAGTAGAGACAGGGTTTCACCACGTTGGCCAGTCTGGTCTCGAACTCCTGACCTTCAAGTGGTCTGCCCGCCTCGGCCTCCCACAGTGCTGGGATTACAGGCATGAGCCATCGCACCCGGCCATGAGAACATTTTCTAATGTCATGTAATAGCATGACAAAATGCTTATAGCATGATGTTGGGGTTACAAGGCCAGTCAGTATTGTATATATAATATGATCACGACTACATATTTTTGTCTTTGTGTTATGATAACATATGTATAACACAAAAGCTACCATCTTAATTATTTTAACTGTACAGTGACCTTAAGTAATTCACATTCTTGTGCATACAACTATAATTTTTAAGAATAAATAACCTATAAAATGAAAAGTAATATACCTTTGTCTACATTTCTGGTTTTTCCTTTTTTTTTCTTACAGTCACAATAAGGAAAAGAAATCATTTAAATGTGTAAGTGAACTAACAGTTCTGGTCAGATGCTGAAGTGTCTCTTTCCTCTCCCATTCTGAGTACATGAACTTGTCAAGACCTAAAAGAGTCTAGCTAGTCGCTAGTCCTCTGAAATGCCAAAAATAATAGTTGACTCAAGTAGGTTGTACTGCAACACGTTCCTTATCTGTGTCACCCACCAGGCCAAGAGAAGCCTAGACACTCTTTGACTTACCACCAGCCAATCCATGGCTCTTGGAGAGTGGGAATGCGCTTACGTCAATGCATAGGAGTTTAGGCATTCCAGAAGCTTCTGTGCAAAATACAGAACTTTTCTTTTTGGTGTGTGAAGGTCTCAGGTGCTTGGCCTCTTCATGCACACAACTTCTCTGGGGTAATGCTGTTCAGTGGATGTTTCTGCTGCCTCTGTCAGCCTATTAAGGTGTGTAGGGCAGATGATATAATTGCGCTATAAGTAAGCAGACAGTAAGGATGGTGCCCTTTCCAGGCAGATCGATAAGCACACAGGAAAACTATTTAGCATCCCAAGTCATTAACACGCTGCTTATACACACAGATTTAGCACACCAGAAAAATAACCTTTGTAACAGTCTGGCAGAAAGTAAATACTATTCAAATTTTTAATTTCCAATTGAGAGAGGAAAATGACATAACATCTGCAATTCAAATTAAGAGCACTAGTTTATACCCTTAGTTTCTGGTTTAAAGAGTAGATACATAAAACAATACCTGCTCCATTTCAAACATCTCACTTATTTATTTATTTATTTATTTATTTAAGACGGAGTCTCACACTGTCGTCCAGACTGGAGTGCTGTGGTGCCATCTCAGCTCACTGCAACCTCCACCTCCCGGGTTCAAGCAATTCTCTGCCTCAGCCTCCTGAGTGGCTGGGACTATAGGCACCCGCCACCACACCTGGCTAATTTTTTGTATTTTTTAGTAGAGATGGGGTTTCACCGTGTTAGCCAGGATGGTCTCGATCTCCTGACCTCGTGATCCGCCCACCTCGGCCTCCCAAAGTGCTGGGATTACAGGCATGAGCCACCGCGCCCAGCCTCATCTCACCTATTTATTAATAGATGCAACATGCAGAATCCAAGATAGATCTAGAAGTATCTAGGCAGTAACACCCTACATAGGCTGTGGCCTTGTAATTATGAGGTCCAAAGGAAAGCCACTCAAAAGGCTGAAAGACACTGGGCCTGTTTTTGTATAGAAGTAACCAGGGCCAAAGTGCAGCCTGGGAGAAGGATGGCAGAGAGAACACATCACACAACTCAGCAAAAAAGGAGTAAAAGGAAACTAAGACTATTCATTTCTTCAACCACAGCTTATAGAAAAAATATTTAACAACTGGTATGTCATGGGCACCGAACAATCAGAACAAATATCTATATTTCTGGAGCAGAGTCCTGGAGGTTCCTTGCTAGACCAAGCCTCAACACTTTCGTTCACTAGATCACAGTAAGGCTTGGGGGATCTTGGGAAGAGGTCAAGGCAGTGGGTGACAAAGCGGTACTCAAAGCTCAGGGCGGCAGCTGAATATTTCACCAAGCAGCATGATCATATCTGGTATGCGTATACCAGCTGACCAGCAGCCTTACCTTCTTTCCACTTCTGTTCATTTACTGCCTGCTGTGTTTGAGTCCTGGAGATACTCACTGAGAATACAAAGCAAAAACTCCATCCTTAAGCTGTCCCTTAAGGAGCTCATGGCTTTGTGCATCAAACAATTAAACAGATAATTGCAATCACAGAGAAGTGCAATCACAGAGGTAAGCTACATTCCATGGGAGCCTCCTCTCTGTTTCTCTTCCACACACACACACACACACACACTGCAAACCATTAGCTCCCTTAGTTTCCCAGGATATTATTCAAGTTCTGCTTCTGCAATCCTTCTTCCCTTTCTGATAAGACTAGATTCCTGAGATGTAGACTCTTTCTCTTCCTCTTTTCCAAACAATAAATTTACATTGTATTTAGAAACAATAATTGATATTTAGAAAAAAAAATCTTTACCCAACAAAGAATACACATTTTTTATAAACTTACCCAGAACATTTACACACTTGACAATTTATTGGGCCACAAAGGAAATCACAACAAATTCCAAAGGAATGAGGTAATTAGGTCATGTTCTTTCACCACAGGGCACTGAAAATAGAAACCAACAGTAGGAACGTATCCCCTCACCCCATACATTTGACTATTAAAAATATCATTCTAAGTGAGTTCTGGATTAGAAAATAAACCGTGATGAAAATGGAAAATATTTAGAAATGAAACACAATAAAAGCACCCATATAAAAACATACTAGGTGCAGCTAAAACTGTACCCGAGTGGAAATTTGGAGCTTAAATTCATTTTCTTAGATAACAAAAGAGGTTTGAAATTTAAGGAATTAAGCACTCAACTTAATGATCTAGAAAGAAATAATAGTAAAGAATCTAGAAAGAAAAAACTAGAAGAAAAGAGAAATAAATGTAAAACCATAAAAAGAATCTAAAACCAAGAATATAAATATTATTTATAAACCAAAACGTTGTTAATAAAAAAGACTAATAAAATAGATAAATTTCTGGAAAGACCGATTAGAAAAAAGAGAAAAGGCTAAAACAATATTTGGGATAAAAGGCTATAAACAAATTTTGCCTATATTGTGAAAACTTTCCTGAAATGGTCAACTTTACAGAAATTATAAAATGGACACAAAAGGAAATAGAAAACCTTAATATGCTAGTAACTATTAAAATAATTGAATGGCTGGTCAAATACCTCTCCTCAAGAAAGGCAGTATGTTCTGACAACTTTACAGGCAGGTTTAACCAAACTTTCAAAGAACAGACAATTTTATTTTAGGCAAGCAGTTCCAGATAATAGAACAAAAGGGAAAAGCTATTTAACTCATTTTTTGAGGTTACTATAGACATAAAAGTATGTATTTTAAATAAAAACAACAGAAAATTATAAGCCAATATCATTTATGAATATAAAGAATTCTAAATAAAAAACCTTACAAATCTAATTTAGCAGTATATAAAAGTAATCATAACAGTGGGGTTTATCCTATAAAAATATCCATGACTCAACATTAGAAGACTATATTAAGTTACTTTAAAATACGAAGATATTAAAGGGAGGAGAGCCATAAATTGTTGGCAATAAAATTCAACACCCATTTATTTAAAAAATAGTAAAACTTTTAGCAAACTTGGAATACATGGAGATTTTAACTTGATCAATTTTTTTTGAAACTGTAATAATGTTACAATAACTGATGAAACTTCAAACACAGTTCGACTTAAGCCAGTGTATTCATTATCATTCCTACTACCTGGTATCACACTGGAGGTTCTTCCCAATGAAAAGGGACAAGAAAAGAAAAGGCAGAAGAATCTTGGAGGAAAAGATAATATGGCCCTTTTTTTTGAGACAGAGTTTCACTCCTGTTGCCCAGACTGGAGTGCAATGACCTGATCTCGACTCACCGCAACCTCCGCCTCCCGAGTGGCTGGGATTACAGGCATGTGCCACCACATCTGGCTAATCTTGTATTTTAAGTAGACATAGGGTTTCTCCATGTTTGCCAGGCTGGTCTCAACTCCTGACCTCAGGTGGTCCACCCGCCTCGGCCTCCCAAAGTGCTGGGATTACAGGCATGAGCCACCGCGCCCGACTGATATGGCTATTATTTTCAGATTGTCTACTTGAAACCCAAGAGAATCTTCAGGCAAACTGTTAGAGGATTCAGCAAAGTTTCTGGATACAAGATCAACTTATATAAATCAATAGCATTCCTTGATACTAATTAGAAAACACAGTGAAGAAAATATTATCATTCACAATAGCAACAGAAATGATATCGATCCCGAGAATAAGTTAAGCAAATTACGTTCAGGGCTTTATAGGGAAAATATCAAAAGTTGCTGAAAAGGAAAAGAAAAGCTGAATACATGAATAAAAAGAAAGGCTTAATACTCTTTCCCCAGATGAGTCAATAGCTCAATAAAGGTAATTTGGAAAAAGAAGTACAAGGAGGGAAAAGAGCTGTTTCAATTATCTATTGGTGTATAACAAACCTCCTACAACGTAATGGCTTGAAGCAGCCATCGTGATTCTGCAGTCTGGAATGGGCTCAGCTGTGCAGTGCTAGTGTGCTTGCAGGCAGTCACTCAGGTGGCCACAGTTAGCTGGGGACCACTCGTCTGGGTTGCTAAGATGGCTGGGCTCCTCTCTTTGCCTAGCAAGTCTCGGGGCCTGTGGTCTCTTCCTGTGGGTCTCTCCAGCAGGGTAGCCAGACTACTCACATGGTGGCTCAGGACTCCAAGAGTGCAAGGCCTGCCTAAGGTTTACTTTTATTTGTTTTATTTATTTATTTTATTAATTTTTTTTTTTTTGGAGACAGTCTCGCTCTGTCCCCCAGGCTGGAGTATACTGGCACAATCTTGGCTCACTGCAACCTCTGCCTCCTGGGTTCAAGCGATTCTCAGGCCTCAGCCTCCCTAGTAGTTGGGATTACAGGTGCCTGCCAGCATGCCCAGCTAATTTTTTTGTTGTTGTTTTTTCAGTAGAGACGGAGTTTTGCCATGTTGGCCAGGCTGGTCTCGAACTCCTGACTTCAGGTGATCTACCCCCCCCCCCCCACCGGACTCCCAAAGTGCTGGGATTACAGGCGTGAGCCACCAGGCCCGGCCCCTTGCCTACGGTTTAGATCAGGAACTGACACAGTATTACTTCTAGTTCATCCTAAGATTAAAACAAGTCACAGGGCCAACCTAGATTTGAGGGGAGGGGACTACACAAGGGTTTGTATACAGGAGGTGTGTTCATCATTGAATCTGCCACCAGGGGCTTATCACCCATCAAGATTTGTAAAGTTACAGTATAGTGTAGTGTTTGTAAAGTTACATGGTAGTCTTGGTGCAAGACTAGATAAATCAGTCAATGGATCAGCACAGAGAACCCCGAAACATGTCTGCATATGTGGAAACTTGATGAAAGAAGTGTCATTATACATCAGTAAGAAAAGGGTAGACTTTTAAAAGTAGGGGTGGGACAATGATACTTTGTACCCATGATGAATTTCAACTGCTATAATTCTTTGATACTCCTCCCTCTAAGATATGGAGTGTAATTCCCCTCCCATGGAGTGTGGGCTAGACTTGGTGACTCACTTCTAATGAACAGGATAAAGTGGAAGGGACAGTGAGTGACTCTAGAAACTGTCATAAAAGGCACTGCAGCTTCCTACTTACTCACACTTTCCCTCTGTCTTGCCTCACTCACTCTGGGTGAAGCCAGCTGCCATGTCATGAGGATTTTCAGGCAACCTTGTGGAGGAACTGAGGCCTTCCCTCAACAGCCATCTGAATGTGCCATCTTGGAAGCAGATCTTCCAGCATGGCCTTCAGATGTGTCTTAGTCTGCTCAGATTGTTATTAAAAAAATATATATAGAGAGAGAGAGAGAGAGGCCGGGTGCAGTGGCTCACGCCTGTAATCCCAGCACTTTGTGAGGCCAAGGCGGGGGGATCACCTGAGGTCAGGAGTTCAAGACCAGCCTGGCCAACATGGTGAAATCCCGTCTCTACTAAAAATACAAAAAATTAGCCGAGTATGGTGGCGGGCACCTGTAATCCCAGCTACTCAGGAGGCTGAGGCAGGAGAATCGCTTGAACCTGGGAGGCAGAGGTTGCAGTGAGCCAAGATCATATCATTGCACTCCAGCCTGGGCAACAAGAGTGAAACTCTTTCTCAAAAAAACAAAACAAAACAAAACAAAAAAAAACAGCAACAACAACCACAAGCTGGATGCCTTAAGCAATAGACATTTGTTTCTCACGGTTCTGGAGACTGGGAAGTCCAAGATCAAGACGCCAGCAGATTTCTTTTCATAAGTGCACTAATCTCATCATGAGGGCTCCATTCTCATGACCTCATCGAAACCTAATCACTGCCCAAAGACACCACCTCCAAACACCATCACACTGGGGATTAAGGCTTCAACACATGAACTTGGGGGGACACAAACATTTAGTCCACAGCAAAATGACTGCAGCCCTGTCCCACAGCTTAACTGCTGAGTCAGAGCTACCCACTAAGTTGTTCCCAGATTCCTGACCCTCAGACACTATGAGATAATAAATGTTTATGCTGCTAGGTTGGGGATTGTTTGTTATGCAGCAGTAGATAACTAATATAATGCCTTATCCCTAAAGCGAAGTAAAATTGGATCACACCTTACACAAAAAACTTTAGAACGTTTTAGAAAATAAAATAAGAGGCTGGGTGCGGTGGCTCATGCCTGCAATCCCAATCCCGTCTCTACTAAAAATACAAGACATTAGCCGGGTGTGGTGGCGAGTGCCTGTAGTCCCAGCTACTTGGGAGGCTGAGGCAGGAGAATGGCATGAACCCGAGAGGCAGAGCTTGCAGTGAGAATATCTGTAGTTGTAGAAAATATTTCTTAAATCAGACACATATCCACATACACATAGACACATGCAATAAAGAAAAAGACACGATGACCAAGGTTAAAAGATTAATGACAAACAAGGTGAAGATATTTGCATCCTACAGTATCCAGAACATAAGAAGAATCAATTATTAAGTAAAAGACAAGCAGACCAATAGAAAAAAAGTAAAATAAATAAATAGATAATCCACAGAAGAGGAAATCTAAATGACCATTAAGCCATCTTTAGTAACAAGAGCAATGCCAATTAAACCAGGGTGACATTCTATTTCCCATGTCAGAATGACAAAAGTTATTAACAAATATAAAAATATCAAGGGTTGATCAGGATGTGAGAAAATGGGAATTCTCAGACATTGCTGGTGAGAATACATATTGTTACAGCCATTATGGAAGCAATTTGGCAGTATGTAGTTAAACCAAACATGTACATACTCTGTGAGCTGACAAGTCCACTTTTAGCAGTTCCAGAGATTCCATCGAGTATTTCTGGCACAATAGCACAAGAAGGCCCATACAAGGTAGTTATTGCTGAATTGATTGCAGTAGAGAAATATTAGAAACAACCTAAATGTCCATTTATAGAATGAATAAATAAAATACAGTATATTTAAGGCCAAGCACGGTGGCTCACGCCTATCATCCCAGCACTTTGGGAGGCTGAGATAGGCAGATGACCTGAAGTCAGGAGTTCAAGACCAGCCTGGCCAACATGATGAAGCCCTGTCTCTACTAAAAATACAAAAAAATAGCTGTGTATGGTGGCGCATTCCTGTAATCCCAGCTACTTGGGAGGCTGAGGCAGGATAATCGCTTGAACCCAGGAGGCAGAGGTTGCAGTAAGCTGAGACTGCACCACTGCTCTCCAGCCTGCGTGACAGAGCAAGACTCTGTCTCAAAAAAAGAGCAACTTAAAAAAAAAAAAAAGATAGTATATTTAAACCAATACTATATCAGACTGAAAGAATATACTACAGTTATAGATTTCAATATGCATTGGTCACAGAAACATAACATTGATTAAAATAAAAATGTGATTACTTTTATATTGATGTTAAAACCACATGCAAACAATTCTACATTTTAATGAATGTATATGTGTGTGTGCATGTGTGTGTGTGTCTCTGTCTGTTTAAAATAAATTGGAAGAACTCAGAGGACTGTGTGCTAAAACCGTATGCAAATTAAACTTCAATACATGGCTTAAAAAATAGACTGGGAAGACAGCAGTGGTTAATTTTATATGTCAAATGTAAAAATGACTGGGCCAGAAAGTGTCCAGATATTTGGTCAAACATTATTGTGGATGTTTGAATAGCAGAATACCATTTAATGAGATGAACATTGGAATCCATAGACTGAATTTAGCAGATTGCCTTCACCCTGGTAGAGGTGGAGCTTGGTCTCATCCAATCTCTTGAAGGCCTAATTAGAACAAAAAGGCCAGCTCTCCCCTGAGTAAAAGAGAATTTCTCCTGCCTGACTGCCTTCAAACTGGGACATTGGCTTTTTTCCTGCCTGTGGACTCAAACTGAAACATCACCACTTTCTGGGTGCAGAACCTGCCACCTTCAGATTGGAACTATACCCTCAGCTCTCCTGGGTCTCCAGCTTGCCAGCTCACCCTGCAGGCCCTCGGACTTTCTCACCTGCATAATCATGTGATATTATATATAAAATATACATATAACATTGGTAAATTAGTATATATAATATATGTATATTCATTATAATGCAACATACATGCACTATATATACATTAGTATATTGTATTTTTGCACCATACAATATCCAGAACATAAAAAGAATCCATTGTTAAGTAAAATATAAGCATCGCAATAGAAAAACAAGTAAAACAGATAAATAGATAATCCATGGAAGAGGAAACCTAAATGACCATTAAGCCATCTTTAGTAATAAGAGCAATGCCAATTAAACCAGGGTGACATTCAATTTCCCATCCATCAGACTGACAAAAATTAACAAATGTAAAATGTATATATACAGTATATATACTAATGTGCAACATATATACATTAGTATATATAATACCAGAGTAAAAGCATATGCTATACCAGAATATATTAGTACATTAGTATATATAATACCAGAGTAAAATAATATACTGCAGTTATAGATGTATATGTTAGTAGTATATATGTAGTATATATTAGGAGTATTATATATGTAGTATATATAGTATATATGTAGTATACATTTGTATATATAATGTATATATGTTGCACATTAGTATAGACAATTACATGTACAATATACATTAGTATATATAATGTATATATGTTACATTACTTCTAGTTTTTTCCCTCTGTGAAACCCTGACCAATCTCAGTATATGTCCTCTGTACATACACTAAATAGCCGGTAGCAATTGGTTCTTCAGATAAGGAAAGAGGAATGGGAACAGCTACTAAAACTTCAATATTTCATTTCTATAATTTAAAAAGACTGAAACAAATGTAACAAAGTGCTAATGATAATCATTTCTGGGTTGTGGATTGACAGCTGTTGTTATATCATTCCTCATACTTTTCTCTATTTTGAAATTTCTCCAAAAGAAATAAACTGCTCTCTATACAAAGTTCAGAAAGTAAAGTATAATGCAGAAAGTAAAAATTACTCATGATTCCAAAATTGTTGACCTTTTGGCGTATATATTTCTAGACCTTTTCTTTATAGGGCACACCAGCATATATATATATATACTCCCTCCACCTTATAAAAATAGCTGTTTTATAGCCTGCTTTTATCAATCAAGAGTCTTAGCAAGGCCAGGCACGGTGGCTCATGCCTGCAATCCCAACACTTTGGGAGGCCAAGACAGGAGGATTGCTTGAGCCCAGGAGTTCAAGACCAGCCTGGACAACATAGAGAAACCCTGTCTGTAAAAAATAATAATAATTTTAAAATAATAATTTTTAAACAGTCTTAACAGACATCTTTCCACATCAATATTTTGAAACACTGAATAAAGTCTTTCAGAGAACAGTTGAAGTCTAATTTATTTAACCGATCTCTTATTTATAGCTATTTTAGTTGTTTCTAGATACGTTTTTTGGGTTTTCTTTAACAAATGTTATTGCAATGAAAATCCTCAAATATACACATTTTATCTTTTATTTCCTTAAGCATAGATTCCTAAAGTGAAATTGCTTAATCAAAGAATAGCTATATTTTAATCACTTTTGAAGCACACTGGCAAGTTACCCTCCCTTCCAGAAAGGTTGTTCCAGTTTACACTTTCCCACACCCTCGCCAACACCAAAAGCTAGACCTTTCAACGCTATCTGGACTGACATCTCTGTGGTTTTTGTATTACCGCCAGGAAGTATCTAACTTCCTGGAATTCTTAATAAAATTTCAAATCTTTAATCAATAACATAGTTTTGTTTGTACCAACACCAACCTGAAAATCTTTAAAATACTAATTTATGTTTATAATATACATATGTTTCAAGAATGGATGGATGTGTATTAAGTAAATGTGTATTGAGTTAATTATGTGTTCTCAGTGGTCCTAAGGTCCCATTTCTCCTTAGCCTAATGGAATTTCCTCTTGTTTAGGAGCCACATATTTTCATTTCCATCACTCTTGGAAGGCACCCAGAATTGCTAACCAAATTCTGGCTCCTTTTGAAATGAGGCCTGCATTTGTGGAGGTCACGGGACATGCAGGTGTTCACATCGGCCTCTGTGTAAGTTACCTGGCCTGCCTCCTGCCAGGGCTATGCACCAGTGACCACTGAGCCCCCAGACTAAAGGCAGGAGCTTGCTCCAGCAATGGTGTTCCATGCTATTTATTCAAGAGACTCTGGAAGTAGAAGCACCAGTTTTATTTGTAATTAGTTGGCCCTTCAACTGCTCAGAATCTCTTCCTTCTCTGGATAAGTTTTGTTTTCAATTTTCAACTTGTGAAAGATTCTGTTCAGACTGTGTCAAGCAGGTGACCTCTCTTTTCTTGCCCAGGTTGCAGAAACACAAAGAGGCCACAGTTTTGTTGTATAAGGGTCATTAGAATAGTTAAAAGTAGCAGGGAAAAAACACTCACTAGAATGAAGCTGGGTACAAAGTCTAATGGCAATCACAGCATCTATGTAGAACGCTCAGTAGAGATAAGAGTGTAGGACTTTTACTGGCAACATCTGAGACAGTGACTTGAAAGCCAAGCTTTGGAAATAGAAGCACAGACTAGAGCACTGGGATGGAAGTGTGAGACCACAGGGACAGGCTTCTTATAAAAAAGAACGAGATGGTGTCCTCTGCTGGGACATGGATGGAGCTGGAGACCATTATCCTTAGTAAACTAGTGCAGGAACAGAAAACTGAATACTGCATGTTCTCACGTATACGTGGGAGCTAAATGATGAGAACACATGGACGCATAGAAGGGAACAACACACATTGGGGCCCTTCAGAGGGTTAAGAGTGGGAGGAGGGAGAGGAAAGAAAAACAACTGGTGGGTACTTGGCTTAATACCCGGGTGATAAAATAATCTGTACAACAAACTCCCATGTTACAAGCTTACCTATGTAACAAACCTGCACTTGTGCCCTGAACTTAAAAGTTAGAAAAAAAGAAGCTTCTAAAGGCAGCGACACCAAGTATGAGTGGGTGGCAGACAACGAGGGCTGAGAAACCCTGTGCTGTGACCTTAACCAGTTAGAACAAATTTGTGTGTGTGTGTGTGTGTATATACATATATATATACATATATATATATATACATATATATATACACATATATATATACACATATATATATATACATATATATATACATATATATATACACACATATATATATATACATATATATATATACACACATATATATATATATATATGTGTGTGTGTATATATATATATATATGAGACCTGGTCTTACTCTGTCGCCCAGGCTGGAGTGAGTGCCATGGCACAATCATAGCTCAGAGCAGCCACAAACTCCTGAACTCAAGTGACCCTCTCACCGCAGTCTCCCAAGCAGCAGGGACTACAGGCCCACACCACCACATCTGGCTAAGTTTTTCGTTGTTGTTGTATTTTGGAGATTTTTTTGTTTTTTTTGGTTGATTTCTCTGAACTTTTTGTAGAGACAGGGTCTTGCTATGTTGCCCAGGCTGGTCTCAAACTCCTGGCCTCAAGAATCTTTCCACCTTTGCCTCCCAAAGCCCTGGGATTATAGGCATGAGCCCCCAAGCCTGGCCAAGAATTTGCTTCTTCAGCCCCCACATATTCATTACTCAAGTGTTTATTGAGAACCTAGTATGGGCTGGACACTGTGCCCAGTGCTGGGGAGAAAGGTACTGGTTCTTTGATCGGCTTCCCGACCCAAAGTTCTACCAAATAGGGTAACAGACATATGACCAACTCTACCAGGCAGGGGCTCAGCAAGAGAACTAGACAAGAAGCAAGGAAACCCGCAGCCTCTCTGCACCTCTATGTCCAGTTACCCTCAAGGCTGTTCTGGCCGCGGTTTCCTTATCTGAAAATGCTAGTGGGTGCTCAAGGTCCCAGCCAGTCCCAGTATCCCCTGCCTTGTATCCATTCATTCCACGAAGAGTAAATACCTGCCAGGTACCATGCTGGACTATTTTGGAAATCCAAGCTTGTGCCATAGGGGCAAAGAGAAACTGTAAAAGTCACTGACTCAATCAATTTTTTAAAAATGTACACAGAAATAAGGCTGGGCGTGGTGGCTCATGCCTGCAATCCCTGCACTTTGGGAGGCCGAGGCGAGCAGATTGTCTGAGGTCAGGAGTTCAAGACCAGCCTGGCCAACATAGTGAAACCCCGTCTCTACTAAAAATACAAAAATTAGCTGGCCGTGGTGGCGGATGCCTATAATCCCAGCTACTCAGGAGGCTGAGGCAGGAGAATCACTTGAACCCGGGAGGCAGAGGTTGCAGTGAACCAAGATCATGCCACTGCACTCCAGCCTAGGCAACAAGACCGAAACTCTGTCTCAAAAAAAAAAAAAAAAAGTACACAGAAATAAGTGGTCTGTAGTGGAAGTTCAGATCAGTTCAGATGTTGATCTGGAAGGCAGAAGGCTGCCTTTGCTTTTCTTCCCTCTCACTCCCTCTAACCATCGCATATTCTTTATAAAACTTGTGTGCGCACAGGCTTTGTGGTTAAGCAGAACACTCCCTGAAAGCTGGCTCCAAAATGCAATGGCCACATTTTTTTTTTCTCTGAGAACAGTGGAAGCACTTATCACTGTATCCACTGCATGGAGACCTAACTACCTAAATATACCTATGCTGGACACTATGCCAACCTCATTAGTATTCATAATCTGACCAAAGACCCAGGAGCTTTGGAGGAAAATCTGGGTGGTTGGTTTTAATCCTTCAAAACTCAATTCACAGTTACTCTTAGCAGGAGCATGTAACTCATCAGGAAGCAAATGAAATGTACAGAATATATTTTATCATCTGGAGACGTGGAAAGTTTCTACACATATATTTCTATATATATAATCCCATGTCAAAATTGTGTCACGATTCAAAAAACCATATTTTTCTGGAAATGAGATGAGCTGTCTATAGTGGAATTCTTTTTAATTTTTTAACTAATAGAGAAGTATTTTCAGTGAATCATAAGAAAACCATAGTTTATTTGTAAAGAGAGCTGTAAGGATCTTTTATCTGCTCCAATCAGGAGACCAACTAATGAGCTATTTTTGTCATAACTACATTGTTATACTGATGGTTCATTTGGGTATTGCAAATGATTAAGGCACACAACTATGTACTTTATAATGGACGCTACCTTCTAATTAGATGAAGTAAAGATTATGAGATGTCGGGGGGGAATACATATATTTTCTCAGAGTTAGATTGGTGTTCAAAAATATTAAAATTCATGGTTTAGCATGTATTTATTGTTTTACTTTAAAAAACTTGTTTATTAAAAAGTACACTAACCAAAAGTGATGTTCGTCAATTATCACAAGGTGCTCGCTCACATCTGTGTAACCACCTTCCAGGTCAGGAAATGGAACATTATCAGCACCCAAGAAGTCCCCTTCCAGCCCCTCTATCATTATCTGTTCTCCTCTCCCCAAAGGCAACCACTATTCTCACCTCTAATGACAAAGGTTTTTTTTTTAACATCATATAATGGAATGATATAATATGTACTCTGTTTCATACAACTTCCTTTATTCAACATGATGTTTTGGAAATTCAGCCAGTGTGCTATGCACAGCTGTAGTTCATTTATTTGATTGCTGTGTAATATTCCATCATATGACTAAACCACAATTTATTCATTGATTCTACTATTCAGAGATATTTGGTTACAATTGGAGGTTGTTACAAATTGTGCTGGTATGAATGTTCTGGCACGTGTCTTTTGGTGCGTATCACTGCATGGATTTCTCTTGGGTGGATACCCAGGAATGAAATTGTTGGGTCATAGGTTATACGAATGTTCAATTTTGAGAAATAATGCCAAATAGTTTTACAAAGTGGTTGTACAGCTTCATTTATTCTTGGCAGTCACTCTTTCTATTTCTGGCAAGGGAAAGTCGAGTGAGTAGGATTTTTAGTGTCTTACAGGTTTCTTGGAACAAGTATCTTTTTACAAACACCATTTGAATGCGTAAGTTTAAAATACTATAATTAGGGGTTTCGAGATTAAATTACTTTCTAAACTACAGATTGTTTTTTAAAAAAGAAGTGCAAAAGTGCTTGGGGCAAAATACACTGGGGATTTCCTTGTTGCCAAAATAGCTGAAAAGGAATCCCAGATGTTAAGCTCAAATATTTCACAGCTAGGCTGGACAACTTCTGACTTTTTCGTGTCGTGGGGATTTCAATAAAACAAACAAAATACTGAGAGAAGCTAGACTCACCACTATCAAGCAATGTCACTCACTGGAGCTTAAGTAAATAAGCAAACATTTTAAATATAACCATAGTTCCCATAGTTCCACCAAGAAGTAGGACACGTTTGAAGATTAAAAATAAATAAATAAATCACCACAGTATCTAAGGTTGGAACCTTCCTTCTTCCTGATATGAAATAAACAATTGTAGTGGGAAATACAGTGGGTAAGGTTTCCAAAAGATACTAAAATACCCACTGGTGCTGTTCCCCCCACCGAAACTTGATTTTTCCGTGTACAGCTGTATTTATTACCCCTGTAAAGCTCTGAATTTATTTTCTGGCAGGATCGTGAGAGAATGGGCTCACCAGCACCCCTTGGGTTACTCAACCTATTTCATGCCAAGTTTAGCAAGGTCCCATGGTTAAGACATTAACTTTTTTGTATGTACAAGTTTAAATACGAGGTTAAACAACCGGTTAAGAAAATTATCCTGATACCTCACAATGAACATGTTTTTTAAGAGTTGTGATTAAAAGGGATAAATAAACAAGTATATTCACTCAGTGGGATACTACGTAGCAACGAGAACGAATGAACTACAACTACTAGAAATGATACAGGCAAATCTCACATACAAAGTGAAAGAAGCCAAACACAAAAGAGCGCATACTGTGTGATTTCATTTACAGGAAACTAATTTATGGCGACACAGGTCAGAATTGTGTGCTAAAAGGAGGGTTGATTGGGAGCGGTTTCGAGCTTGTCTTCTGGGGTGCTGGTCGTGTTCTGTTACTTCATCTGCATATTGGTCACAGGAGTGTATTTATTTTGTAATAGTTTGTGATGTTTGTGTGATGTGTGTGATGACTGGCGCACTTTTCTGTTATGAGATAGATATATATATATATTTTAGACGGAATCTCCCGCTGTCGTCCAGGCTGGAGTACAGTGGTGCAATCTCGGCTCACTGCAACCTCCGCCTCCCATATTCAAGCGATTCTCCTGCCTCTTCCTCCTGGGTAGCTAGTTTTTGTATTTTTAGAAGAAACGCAGTTTCACCATCTTAGCCAGGCTGGTCTTGAATTCCTGCCCTCAGATGATTTGCCTGCCTCAGTCTCTCAAGGTGCTGGGATTACAGGTGTGAGTCACCGTCCCCAGACAGACTTTAGTATTCTAAAAAAAATAAGATTGCTGTTGAGAGGAAAGTGTGGGCTGACTATAAGCATTAATTTTTTTTTTCAACCGTCCAGTAGCTTAGGATACTAAATAGCTCATTCCTTGCTCAGAAGCACAATGCCTCCGCAAATTTTTAGCAGGAACGGTTACCGTTTTATGGCATAACAACTATGTACTGGGCTTTGTGTTAGGTCCGATACATAGATTAACTCCAGTCCTTACAACAGACGCTCAAAATAGCTAACACTGTCCCCAGCTCTGAGATAAAAATAAATAAATAAATAGAGATGTTTAACCTTTGCCCAGAGCTAGGCAGCTAGCCAGCATCTGCTCCAAACCCAGGCTCCCTCCTGAAGTCCAAGTGGGGCAAAATGCCACTGTGTGGGCCCAGCGCTATTTCCCACTGTGAGGAATCTCCTGCACAAGCTCAACATCCAGCACCATCTTGAAGAGGGCTGGACTCTGAAGGCCAAGCACGCGACGGCAATGTGTCATCTGATGACCGGTGGGGGCAAGGCTGCCTGCCTCACTGGTGCTGCAGAGACCTTAGTTCCTTTTTTTTTTTTTTTAAGACGGAGTCTCTGTCTCCCAGGCTGGAGTATAGTGCCGTGATCTTGAGAGATAACAACGTGCTAGCAACCCTCGCTCGCTCGCGGCGCCTCCTCGGTCTCGGTGTCCACTCTGGCCGCACTCGGGGAGCCCTTCAGCCCACCGCCCCATTGTGGGGGCCCCTCTCTAGGGCTGGCCGAGGCCGGAGCCAGCTCCCTCCGCTCCCAGGAAGATGTAGAGAGAGAAGCGCGGGAGGAGGGTAGGGGGAACCCAGGCTGCGCGCTGCGCTTGCGGGCGGCACCTGCTGGGCTTGATCGGAATCTAAGACCCATGCGTGGACCGCCATTCCTTCTTCGCGGGGTCGCTGGCCACGACAGTGGGTCTCCGTCTCTTTCTCGCTTCCCCTTTTTCCGTCTTGGTAATCTGGGTCGAGCTCTCTCTGCATTGCCAAAAGTCCCCGGACTACGTGCCACAAAGTCCACAGGTGAGTACCAGCGGAAGGTGAAGCCTACTGAGTTTCTGGGATGGGTGGCGACTTGGAGAATTTTGTGTCTAGCTAAAAGATTGTAAACGCACCAATCAGCACCCTGTGTCTAGCTAAAGGTTTGTAAATGCACCAATCAGCACTCTGTCAAAACGGACCAATCAGCTCTCTGTAAAAGGGACCAGTCAGCTCTCTGTAAAAGGGACCAATCAGCTCTCTGTAAAAGGGACCAGTCAGCTCTCTGTAAAATGGACCAATCAGCAGGATGTGGGTGGAGCCAGATAAGGGAATAAAAGTAGGCCACCTGCACTGGCAGCTGTAAATCTTTTCGACTTGTCACCAGGTGGTTGAAGTTGGGGGCGGGGGGAGGAGGGTAATATCAGTTTTGTGAGTTGTAACACTCGCCGGGAAAATCTGTGGGTTTATTCCTGAAGGCAGTGAGGCCATGAAACTGCCAGGAGAGATGAAAAAGTTATGATGTGCGCTGTCTTTGTGTAATGTGGTACCACGAAGGTTTGGAGCTTTATTTCTGAAGCAAACGGAGATCCTAAATTCCCTGGAAAAAAAGATTTTGGACATGTCTGAGTATCTGAAGTAACAAACTTTAGATGTGATATTTTTAAGAAGTGAATAGCTGAAGTAACAAACTTCGGACGTAATGTTCTTAAGTAAGTGTAACCAGGAGAGCTAGCAGCTTCGTTCTTTAAGTCAGTGAGATCAAGAACCTATGAACTCTGGACCCAATGTGGGCTCACTGCAATCTCTGTTGGGTTTAAGCGATTTTCTTGCCTTAGCTTGCCGAATAGCTGGGATTACAGGCATGTGCTGCCGCAACTGGCTGACTTTGTATTTTTAGTAGAGATGGGGTTTCACCATGTTGCCTCAGGCTGGTCTTGAACTCCTGACCTCAAGTGATCCACCTAACTTGTCTTCTCAGAGTGTTGGTATTACAGGCAGGAGCTACAGGGGCAGGCCCTCACTTTTTTCATGTTCAACAATTTATTACCACGTTGCTTATTACATTAGCCAGGTGAAAATGCTTTCCAGATTACCACAGCTGCTGGGCGAAAGAAAGGTAGAGGGCGATGCATCACGCGGAGTGCCCAGCTGTGGGCCAGTGAGGAGGCCGCCTTAAACCGTGTCAGTTCATAGAGGCAGTTTTAACTTAAGACTAGCGATTGAGTTCTTATAAACCACAACCGTCTAGATCCAGGTGCTGTCGTTATACAGCGACTGCTTCCTTCCAAACCAAACACGCACATCTCGTCTTTCAGGAAGCCTTCCCAGCTACGCAAGGCCACAGGGCTCTCACTGGCATTTTAGGGAGTCCCACATACAAAATTCAGTTTAATCTTCACCAGGTGCCAGTAAGTGCTATGCCTTTTCTTCAGATGAGGAAACCAAAATTTGGAGAGGTTAAGTGGTTCACAAAAGGCCAAAACATTAGTAAGTGGCAGAGGTGAGATTAAAAGCCAGGTTTTGTCTTGTACCCATCCTGTAGCCGTGTGACCTAACTCTCCGTCCTCTGTTAACCCACAGCTCCGTGTGTGACAGTTTTGGAATTGTCACAAGATCCTGTAATCATTGATTTATTTGCGTGACTCCCTGACTAGATGGTGAAAATTGGAAGCGTCTCCGTTGATTCCATATCCCAATCCTTAGTAAAGTCCTTGATAAATAGCATATGCTCAAAAAGGTTCCTGAAAAAATGAAACGAAGAGTCCTGTTTATAATCCTGCATCTCTCTCAGCTGAATGGTAGCGACCACGCACACACTCCTGCCCTCGGTTTCCGTATTTGTAAAGAGGGTATAAAAATGCTTCCCATTTCATGGGGCTGTTGTCTTGGTCCATGTTGCTGTGAAAAAACCATAGACTGGGTGCTTTAAAAAACATTTATTTCTCACAGTTCTGGAGACTGAAAGTCTGAGATGAAGGTGCTGGCAGATTTAATAACTGGTGAGGGCGCTCTTCCTGGTTTGAGGATGGCCACCTTTTTGCCAAATCCTCACATAGAGGAGAGACAGTTCTAGTGTCTCTTTGTCGTCTTAATCCTATAATGGGGACTCCACTCTCACGATGTGATGTAAACCTGATGACCTCCAAAAGACCCCATTTCCAGATACTATCATACTGGGAGTAGGGCTTCAACATAGGAATTTGGAGGGGAAGACAAACAGTTGTTATAAAAATTAAATGGATTAAAATTTGTTAAGCAGTAGAGCAATACCTGGTACCAGGTGAAATTAGCCAAGTCACTTCAGCAGCTTACAGGCAAAGCCCCTGTGGGAATACAAAGAAAAGAATTCTCCCCTTTCTTGGATGCACACTGGACATCGGATGCTATGATTTACATGTGCTCACCACTCAAACACTCTGGTATTACCACTGTGGTACTACCAGTGCTGTTACCTCTGTTTTATGGATGAGAAAGAGGCTTCAAGAGGTAAGGGGGCTCACCCAAAGCCACCTAGTCAGTCATTTGTGCAGCTGGGATGTGAGCCTAGCTGTGTCTGCCTTCAAGCCCTGTGCTCTTAAACAATGGGCCTTAGGAAGGCTGACTAGGGGGCATTGGGGGTGGCTTCAAGGGTGAGAGAATATTTGAGACAAATTTTGAAAATGAGTAAAAATTTTTAGGAGTGGAAATGTCTGCAGCCCTGATTTTGGCCCTTGATGTTCGGTGTTGTGGTTTTGGCTCATTGCTTTGGCTGTGTCCAGGTTTCTAATCCTCAGCACTTCACATTTGTCATGGGAGACTGTCCTGTGCATCGCAGGATGTTTAACAGCATCTTTGGTCTCTACCCCCTAGGTACCAGTGGCATGCCACCCTTGCTATGACAACTAAAAATGTCTCCAGATTTTCCTCCTATGTGGGGCAGAAACCCCCGTAGCTGAGAACCACGGGGCTGTGTGTATATGTGGTCTCTAGAGCTCAGTTGTCATCAGCAGGAAGCCCAGGAGTATAATGTGCCTTTTTGTTTTCTCTAAATTGACTAATAACCCAATTCCAGAAACAGAAATTGTTCCATTAAATACTTGTTGAAAAGGATTAAGTTGTCATCATAGCCACCTCACACCTTTTAAAGTACCTCCTGTTTGTCTTTCAGCTCTCCCCTCCAAGGTGATCTCTTTAGAGATGCTTTCCCCAAATCTAGACTGGCCAGGCACTCTTTTGTTACGTTCAGTGAAGAAGTGCTGCTGTCTTTATTATCTAATTAGTTCCTCAAGCACCGGGGCATGGTAGTAGAATGGCACGTGATAAGCCCTATACGATATTCTAATTAAGGAAACAAGGGCTCAAGAGCCAGTGCAGTATGTTCAAGATCACACAACAAATAAGGGACAGACTAAAACCAAAGTCCCATGATGGTGGAGGAATCCCCTGGAGGAACAGGAGAGAGGATGCTGAGCAGAGCATCTAGTGCACTGACGTTTGGGGCAGGGTGCCTGTCACAGAAGAACACTGGATTTAGGGAAGGAACTCTATCAGAAAACGGCAGAGGTAAGAGTAGCGAGCATAGTACTCCAAGAACACGCTCAATCCCAGCCTCAGCACAGGACTAACTAGGATGAAGGATTACGCCCCGTGGATAAGCCAGCTGGTGGGTCTGAGGATGCTAATGAACTTCTGACCCAGGCTTAAGGGGTGCTGAGCTACAGGAGAGGAAAAGAGAGTATGGGTGAGTCTGAATTTGCCCCTAATGTGGGCCCCCATGAGCTAGTTTCCCAGTGTGCCACATTCACTGGCCTCTCTCGTCACTGGCCTCTCTCGGGCAGACGTCATTCATTCATTCAGGTACTGACATGGGTAATTGGCACTTAATGTCATCCTAGGTTCTATGATAGGCACAGAAGATAAAAGGTTCATACAACAGAGGGAGTCCCTATCTCTCAACCCTAATCTAATTATCACGCATGAATGTTTAATTATGAATTGTCACAGGTGGTGGGAAGGAAAGGTGCAGCATGCCATGAGAACGTAGAACATCGCCTAGTCTGAGGGTTGGGGAAGTTTTCCCCAAGAAGGGATAATTGAGTCGAGACCTGGAGAGTGACCAGGAGGTGGCTGTGTTACAGTGTGTGTTGTAGGTGGCCTTGGCTCCAGGCCAAAGAAAGCAGTGCAAAGACTGAGGCAGAACCATGGAGGAATGAGGCAGAAGAATGCAGGGCCACAGCAAACAGAGTTACAGTCAGCATGATTGGAAACAAAGCTTATGCTCCATCTATTGTTCTAAATGGTGACCGCACCCTCTCCTAAAAGGACAAAAGTAACTACCTTAAAAAGAGAGGCAGGCTGGCTTCATACGCAGGACTTATCCAGGATGGTGGAATCTTGATGGGGTTGTCAGTCCAGAGTTTGATTTGAGAATGTCGGAAAATCCAGTTTTTCCAGTTCATCTGGTCAATTAGATTCAGAGTATTGACTCACACTGACCAAAGTCACAGAAAACAGATGTATACATCAAAATGCCTATGTATACTTTTGACACAGGAAATACCACTGCCTAGCAGATTGAAATATTCAAGTCTGTTGGTCAATGCATTCCTTTCCCTATGAAGCAATCTGTAGGGGAATGCAAATAATGATCAAAAGGTTAATGTGTGAGTAAAGCATTGGAACAAGGGCTACCAGTCAAATATTCCAGCTATGGTCATTTGATGCACCATTCTCCACTAGAGGTAAGCATATGTCTGAACCCCAAATCAGAACACACGGCTTGACAAAGAACTTTAGCCTGATTTATGAGTGTCATTCATGCATTTAACTGTCATTAATTGGCCTTTACTAACAAGTATAAATACTTAAATAGTATTTTGTTATATATTGAATAAACCATCATTATTAGAAAGAGTAAAATAACATGAAAAGAAACACAATATTCAGTAACATATATTTTAATTTAGTTTTTGTGCCATCATTTGTATCCAGCATTTATCTGTGCAAGGTGATACTTTGACTATCTTTTAGTACTTATTTTTCTACCAGTGCTCAGTTTTTTTCAATTATTATTTCTTCTGGTTTTTTTTTTTTTGAGATGGAGTTTCACTCTTGTTGCCCAGGTTGGAGCACAATGGCGCGATCTCGGCTCACTGCAACCTCTGCCTCCCAGGTTCAAGCAATTCTCTTACCTCAGCCTGCTGAGTAGCTGGGATTACAGGCATGCACCCAGCTAATTTTGTATTTTTAGTAGAAATCGGGTTTTCCATGTTGGTCAGGCTAGTCTCGAACTCCTGACCTCAGGTGATCCGCCTGCCTTGGCCTCCCAAAGTTCTGGGATTGCAGGCGTGAGCCACCATGCCGGCCCTCTTCTCTTAGTAAAATAAAAAATCTCTTAAGAAGTCTTTGATTGGGCACTATGGCTCACGCCTGTAATCCTAGCACTTTGGGAGGCAGAGGCAGGAGGATCATTTGAGTCCAGGAGTTTGAGGCCAGCCTGGGCAACACATCGAGAGCCTGTCTCTACAAAAAATAAAAAATTAGCCAAGCATGGTGGCACACTCCTGTATCCCAGCTACCTCAGGAGGCTGAGGCAGGAGGATCACTTAAGCTCCAGAGTTCAAGGCTGCAGTGTGCCACGATCACACCACTGCACTCAGCCTGAGCAACAAAGTAAGACCCTGAATCAAAACAAAAAAGTCTTTGAGCAATTTACTAAGTTTCAAAGAGCTATTTACAGTTTCATTGGTGATGGAAGACATTTGCAATCCTCAGCACTGTCCATCAGACCTAGAAGCAATGACAATTCAGCAGCAGTGAGCAACCCTAGCACCAGATATGACTTCTAAATACTACCTCTTACTAAAAAGACACCAGGGACCCTTGGAAAAACAACTGAGTCATGATCTGGGACAGGAATTTTTCGATATAAGGCTAGAATATCTTATTATGCCCCAAAGCAAAGGCACTGTGAAAGAATCTTAGGATGACAGCCAAAGAATGCAAAGGCCAACTTGAAGGGGTTCTCTCTGGCCATAGTTGGGTCAGTTTCATGGAAAAAGATAATAGAGTGGAACACATCAAATATATAAAAATCCAATAGTTCACATAATGATAATTTAAAAACAAATCCGTGGTCACCTATGGAGATTGGAAGGGCACCAACTCCTGACAGGCTGATAAATAAAAGGAAAGGATCTTATTCTGCCTTTTTCTGTATAAACTGTATTTCAGTATAACTGAGTAGTTGATATGAGAAATTTCTTCTTTATGTAAGGAACACAGCTAAGAAAAAGAAATAACAGAACTAGAAAATTATCGGTTCCAAGTCACTATTGAATTAATGGATTCTGGCAATGAACTGCAATGGCTGCAAAAACCATTAGATGATAGGTTGATGAGGATCTTTATTATGGATGGATCAGGTTGAGAACATCTAGCACTAACCCATCAGCTTAAACCTGTAAAGATAGAAAAATCAGACATCATATTTTTCCTGATATGATACAATCAGAATGCATACCAAACCACTTTTATGTCTTACCAGAATGAACCTAGATCAAACCAAGGTCTGTCTAGCTGTTCACAAGAAATACAGGGATAGAGAAACAAGTCAAATGACTTGTTTACAACCAGTGAAATCTGGAATGTGGGAATTTCTGTAGGACAAGTGATCCAGTTTCTCTGATGAATGAATGGCATAAAAAGGGCATGATAGTGGGGGAATGTAAGAGACTTAAGAAGCGTATTGTATTGGTTTGGCTGCCATAATAAAATACAACAGACTGGGTGGCTTAAACAACAATAATGTATTTCTCACACTTCTGGAGACTAGAAGTCTGAGCTCATGGTGACAGCAGGGTTGGGTTCAGGTGAGGGCTCTCTTTCTGGCTTATAGACGGCTGCCTTCTCATGTGTGCTCACATGACCTTTGCTCAGCACATGCTTATGGAGAGAGCAAGATCTCTCTGTCTCTCTTCCTCTTATAAGGCCACCAATCCTATGGGATTAATACCCTTATGACCTCAAAAGCCCTATCTCCAAATATAGTCATGTTAGAGGTTAGGCCTTCATATGAATTTAGCAGGGACACAATTCAGTCCATAGCATGCATCAGCCATATGCCATGTATGGACCTTGTTTGAATCCTGCTTGCAAGAAACCACCTGTAAAAAGACATTTATAGGACAATCAGGGAAATTGTCTTTGTTGTGGTGGTGGTGGTGGTGGTGGTGGTGGTGGTGGTTTGAGATAGGATCTCATCTGTCACCCAGGCTGAAGGGCAGTGGTGTAATCATGGCTCACAGCAGTCTCAAACTCCTGGGCTCAAGTGATCCTCCTACCTCAGCTTCCCAAGTTGCTGGAATTATAGGTACACACCATCAGGCCTGGCTAATTTCTTTCTTTTTTTTTTTCTTTGTAGAGAGAGGGTCTCCCTGTGTTGCCAAGGCTAGTCTAAAACTGTTGGGTTCAAGTGATTCTCCTGCCTTGGCCTCCCAAAATGCTGGTGTTATAGGTGTGAGCCACTACACCTAGCCTCATCAGGGAAATGGTAACGTCCCACCTATTGGATACTAGATGATACTAAGGAATCATTAATTTTTTGTAGATGTAACAAAAATGTTGTGGTTGCTTTCTTAAAATTCTTTATCTTTTAGAGATACATACAAAAGTATTTACCTTTGAAATTATATAAAGCCTGGGATTTGTTTTAAATAACATATTAGGGGTAGGAGTAGAGGTTGGAAAGGAGATATAGGTGAAACCAGATCATCCATATATCAATAACTAGTGAAGGCCAGGCACTGTGTCTTACGTCTGTAATCCTAGCACTTCGGGAGGCCGAGGTGGGAGGATCACTTGAGCCCAGGAATTCAAGACCAGCCTGGTCAACAAAGTGATATCCAATCTCTAGAAAAGATATAAAAACTTAGCTGGGTATGGTGGCTCAGACCTGTAGTCCCAGCTACTTAGGAGGCTGAGCTGGAAGGATTGCTTGAGCCCTGGGAAGTCAAGGCTCCAGTGAGCTGTGATTGCACCACTGCACTCTAGCCTGGGCAACAGAATGAGAACCTGTTTCAAAAAAAAAAAATGAATTTCTACATGCACCGGAAGACCGAGGTCATCTTTCCTTGCCTAACGCAGCCATGGCTCATGGTCCCAAGAAGCATCTGAAGTGGGTAGCAGCTCCAAAGCACTAGATACTGGATAAATTGACCGATGTGTTTGCTCCTCTTCCATCCACCGGTCCCCACAAGTTGAGAGAGTGTCTCCCCCTCATCATTTTCCTAAGGAACAGACTTAAGTATCCCCTGACAGGAGGTGAAGAAGATTTGCATGCAGCAGTTCATTAAGATCGCTGGCAAGGTCCGAACTGATATAACTTACCCTGCTGGATTCATGGATGTCATCAGCATTGACAAGATGGGAGAGAATTTTTGTCTGATGTATGACACCAAGAGCTGCTTTGCTGAACATTGTATTACACCTGAGGAAGCCAAGTACAAATTGTGCAAAGTGAGAAAAATGTTTGTGGACACAAAAGGAATCCTTCATCTGGTGACTCATGATGCTCGCACCATCCGCTACCCTGATCCCTTCATCAAGGTGAATGATACCATTCAGACTGATTTGGAGACCTGGCAAGATTACTTGATTTCATCAAGTTACACTGGTAACCTGTGTATGGTAACTGAAGGTGCTAACCTGGGAAGAATTGGTGTGATCACCAAGAGAGAGAGGCACCCTGGATCTTTTGACGTGGTTCACATGAAAGATGCCAGTGGCCACAGCTTTGCCACTCGACTTTCCAACATTTTTGTTATTGGCAAGGGCAAAAAACCATGGATTTCTCTTCCCTGAGGAAAGGGTATCCACCTCACCATTGCTGAAGAGAGAGACAAAAGACTGGTGGCCAAACAGAGCAGTGGGTGAAATGGTCCCTGGGTGACATGTTAGGTCTTTGTACGTAATTAAAAATAATGTGGCATGATTCATAGAAAAAACAAAACAATTGAAACTGGGTTATGAGCACTTGGGGCTCTACTTCTCTATTCTCTCTACATTTGTGTATGTTTGAAATTTTTCATTATAATAAAAAATCTTTTTAAATCAAGAAGGAGTGGAAGGGAGAAATACTCAAGAAGTATTTTGACCATACACAATGTATAGATCTGTGTAGATTTTGTTAAACGCTGACTCAAACACACCAACTGATAAAAAGACTTTTTGAACAAATGTATCAAATTGACCATGATCTGTGTTAGATGATATTACAAGTTACTGTTAATTTTGTTAGGTATAATTGTGCATGGGTCTTTTTTTTTTAGGCCCCTGTCTGTTAGAGATACATATCAAAGCATTTAAAAGCATTCATATATGCTGGGATTTGCTTTAAAATACTGGGGAAAAAACACACACACCAAAACAAGGAGGGTAGATGAAACATGATTGGCAGAATGTTGATAATTGTTAAAATTGGTCAACAGATTGGTGGAGTTTCATCACATTATCATCTGAAATTTTCTATCATAAACCACTTAAAATAAATATTCACAAGACCATCGTGTTCCAACCCATCAACGACAGGAAGAATTCATACATCCTCTTCCAAGTATCCTTGGAAGATTAATGTTTTCATGATAAAAATTTTAAAGTACTTTTGTACAGCTCTGATTCGTAGCTTCCTTTTTCCTAGTCAGCAAGCAATTTCTCATTAGGATATGACTCAAGGACATACGGTGTATTGCAGTGATCATCAAATCACATAGTGGGAAGAACACTGTAAAAAAAAAATTCCCTTCCTACAGCAGAGTGTGTCATTCACAGTTTTCTGCAACTGAAACCCTGTTTTGAGATTTGCCTTCCAAAGACCTTGATAGTGTACCACATTATCATACGCATCCTGTAACAAAAAAGAAAAATATATCAGGCTGGGCACGGTGGCTCATGTCTGTAATACCAACACTTTGGGAGGCCAAGGAGGGTGGATCACCTGAGGTAGGAGGTCAGGAGTTCGAGACCAGCCTGAAAAACATGGTGAAATCCCGTCACTACTAAAAATACAAAAAAATTAGCCAGGCATGGTGGCACATGCCTGTAATCCCAGCTACTTGGGAGGCTGAGGCAGGAGAATTGCTTGAACCTGGGAGGCAGAGGTTGCAGCGAGCTGAGATTGTGCCATTGCACTCCAGCTTGGGCAACAAGAATGAAACTCCATCTAAAAAAATAAAATA
>NW_016810019.1:1117836-1122583 GCF_001698545.2 Rhinopithecus bieti | reverse complement strand
TATATATCTCAACCAAAACCAAAGTTGTTATTTTGGATCTTTGATTTTTTTTCCTTGAGAATAATGGGAGCCTTTTTATCTAATAATAACTACACTCTTGAAGGTTGAAGCATTTTAATTATTTTTAATTCTCCATTTTCATTATTTTAAGCATAGGCATTTTCAGGAATCTCATAGTCCATATTGAAATATGCAAATGAAAAAATCATTTAAAAATTTCACCCCAGCCAGGGCTGGGTCACAGAACATTTTGAAGTGGACAGAAAGTCGCTCATCTGTCTGGTGCCCCTAATAGTTCATAGGTGGTGCCCAGTGGGCTTGAAAGACGGGACTAAGTAGAATTGTTTCTAAGTGAAATTGGGAATCAGGGTGCGTGAATTTTTTGGTAGAGAACCTTGGGGCTCCCTGATTTAACATTTCAGTCTGCTGTTCCACTCCTCCAACTGCCTTCTGTTCTGAGAGGTGTGGGCTGAGCCTAGTGAGAGCCCAGGTCCCATGTCAACTCATCTGGGCTGCAGGAAAAGGCTGCCTGTGCTCTGGGCCCTCCAGACTTGACAGCCATGACCCCGAGCCGGTGTTTGACAAACAGACCAGGCAGATGCCACACAGTGCCCTGCAGTGTCTCTGCCAAGTGACACACAAAAACAAACCATTCTGGGAAGGAGGAGCAGGTCAGTCAGTCAGCTTCTAAAAATACCCAAATAGGAGCATAGAAGCATCCCATCACCCGAGGTCAATCAAGAGAAAGTCACAGAATAATATGTTTGCCAGGAAAAAAAAAAAAAAAAAAGGCAGCAGGAGCAGGCAGGAGAGCCCCGAGATGAAGAAAACTTGTATGAGAGTCACTTAAATGCTGGCAGGATGGCCTTTAGGAGACAGCTGCTTGGAAAGCTTCATAAATGGCCTTTGAGTCATTGCCAGTGGTAGCATTTGTGTAAGGCCACCAAGGTCCCACTGCTAGCTGGCCATGCTCAAGGAGGGCTGCAGGCTCTGAGCGTGCTATGGGCCTCAGGCCATGCTGTGAAAAGTCAGCAAGATCACAGAGGAGCTGAGTTGGCAGGATTTTCCAGAAATCACCTAGGGCAAGAAGACCAGAGCAAATTATATGTGGGTGGTTTGATCCCAGAGCAGGAAACTGTAAAAGCAACCTTTTTTCTGCACCTCTGTACCAAAAACAGCTGGAGACGTGGACAAGGACCACTTTTGGGAGTGGGGAGCACGATCTATCTAAGCAGCATCCCATACACCAGCTCCTGTAGAGAGAGGCCCACTTAAGAGGAAATGCAAACACAAACATCCTGGGACAGCCTTTGGCATCCATGCAGTCTAGTGTCCACTCCCAGGCTGGGCCCTTCAGATAAGCAGCAGTGGTCTCTGTAGCCCCTCAGAGGGGACTCAGAATGAACTCTCCGTCCATTCCACCCCAGCTGCACTGTCTCTTTTCTCCTGGCTGAATATTCCAGTTTAGCCTGAGTTGCCTCCTTACATAGTTTACATTCAGCTTAAAGGTGTCTCCATACACAGTGAACTGTAACCCAACTAGAGGTATAAACAGACTGTAAATTACTCTAGGAAGAAGTAGTGCAGTCTCAGCCAACCACAACAAGCAGCCAGCTGTTCACATCGTGTGCAAATAAGGCAGAAGCCAGGCGATAACCAATCTGGCTGTTTTGGTAGTCACTGTCCCTCTCATTTTTCTGTCCCTAAATCCTCTCTGACCATGCGGAATTGCCAGAGTTTCTCCAAACCTTTTCTGATTTTGAAGGCTGCCAGATTTGCAAATCATGCTTTGCTTCATTAAACTCCAATAAATTCACCCTGTCTAAAGGTTTTCTTTTTTTTTTTTTTTGAGACAGAGTCTTGCGCTGTTGCCCAGGTTGGAGTGCAGTGGTGTGATCTCTGCTCACTGCAACCTCCACCTCCCAGGCTTAAGCGATTCTCCTGCCTCAGCCTCCTGAGTGCTGGAATTATAGGTGCCCACCACCATGCCTGGCTAACGTGGTGGCTCACATCTCTAACCCCAACACTTTGGGAGGCCGAGGCGGGTGGATCATTTGAGGTCAGGAGTTCGAAACCAGCCTCGCCAACATGGCGCAAGTTTTCCTTTTAACACAGGTCTTCTCCTGCCGTATCCTTCCTTGTCACCCAGGTTTCTAGGCATGCCTGCCAACTAGCCAGGGAGTGCTGGCCTCAGGCTTCTGAAGAGCATCACGCTTCCAGAAAGCTGAAAAAGAAATTATACTTCCCTGACACAAGCTCACTCCTCCTCCATCCCCACGACAAATTCCCTCCAAAATCACCACACTGCCTTTCTCTTCTCTTCCCTGGATAAAACTACATTCCCCATAATGATTAGATGAGAAACAAACATCCTTTTTTCCGTTAGAAAACGCTCCAAACTTATGAACCAGAGCAAAGACGCATGCAGGACAAAAAGGAATCTTCTACAATGTGTAGGTCAGATTATCTTCAATTTGTACTTCATATTTGTGCTTTAGAAATTACAAAGACCAGCTGGGCGTGGTGGCTCACACCTGTAATTCCAGTACTTTGGGAAGCTGAGGCAGGCAGATTACTTGAGGACAGGGGTTCAACACCAGCCTGTCCAACATGGTGAAACCCTGTCTCTACTAAAAGTACAAAAATTAGCCAGGCGTAGTGGCGGATGCCTGTAATCCTAGCTACTCGGGAGGCTGAGGCAGGAGACTCACTTGAATGAACCCAGTAAGCTCAGATCGTGCTACTGCACTCCAGCCTGGGCATTGGAGTGAGACCCTGTCTCAAAACAAAACAAAACAAAAGTTTACGAAGACCTTTCCCATACATGATCAAATTTTCGTCTGACAACCACTAAGTGAGACAAGTATTACTAATCCCATGTAGACGTTTAGACTCGAAGAGTTTAAGAGTTTAAGTTAAGAGTTTAAGCAATAGTTCCAAGGTCACCCATCAACTCAATGGCAGAGCTGGGATTCTAACCTTATCATATAATTCTGAGTAAAATCCTTCCTCCAATAAAATAATAAGAGCTACCTGTTTTGAGCATTTACTATGTGTCATGCCCTATGCTATGTACTTTACACACTTAAATTTAGTTAACCCTCAGGAAAAGCCTATAAGATAAGGTTGAGATATTATTATGCCCATCTTAGAGATGAGGAAAACTGAGGCACAAGGAAGTTAAGCAATTGCTGAGGTTACGCAATCATACCACTCTATCCTATAGCTTCCTATATTTTTGCTATTCCTACTTCACTGCAAACCACAAACTCAGGCTAGGAAACAAAATAATAAGCATCCCCAAAAAAGTTTGAAAAGTACAGAGTCAACAGTTAAGACCCTGGCAAGAGGGGCTCATTTGCAAACTCGGACCTAAAACAGCAAACTGCAGGTGTTGGCTACTAAATCCATGTAAACAGGCGTCACCAACTTATTTTAAGCCTCAGTGAAAAGGTTAGTCACAGTATCAGCCAGAGCCGGGCAGGAAACAGATGGCACACTCCAAATTGCTCAACTGAAAAAAAAAAAAAAAATGTAATGAGGGGACTATTTACAGAAGTGCAGGCAGGATGAAAGGAGTCTACCAGGGGTGGTGTGGCACCAAAGACAACAGACGCTGGGAGTGGTTACCCCCTCTAGCACTGCAGGGGCAAAGGGATGGAATGTAGTACCGCAGCCCAGTACTACCGCTAGAACTAGGAGAGGGACTGCTTCCCAGGAGCTGTGGGACAAAGCCACTGCCAGGGCGGCCTTCCTCCCTTCCATCCCCACCAGGTGCCCCCATTAGTCAGGAACACCCAGAAGCTATCAGGCAAAGAGCTTTGATGAAGCTGTCCCTAGAGCTGCATCTCCTGGGCCACAGTCAGAGTAGAGAGAGGTGGAGAATGAATGGGGATGGCCCCTCTCATCCTAACTCTGCCCACACAAGGGCTTTAACCAAAGCCACACAGTGTTTGAGCACTAGTTGTTTCATTATCAACATACTCTGGCTCATGTTTTCTATAAAAATGCAACTGTGGGCAGGGCATGGTGGCTCACACCTCTAATCCCAGCACTTTGGGAGGCTGAGGTGGGTGGATCACTTGAGGTCAGGATGTAGGAGAACAGCCTGATCAACATGGTGAAACCCTGTCTCTACTAAAAATACAAAATTAGCCTGGCGTGGTGGCACATGCCTGTAATCCCAGGTACTCAGGAGGCTGAGCTAGGAGAATTGCTTGAACCTGGGAGGCAGAGGTTGCGGTGAGCCGAGATCACGCCATTGCACTCCAGCCTGCGCAACAAGAGCGAAACTCCGTCTCAAAAAAAAAAAAAAAAAAAGAAAGAAAAAAGAAAAAAGCAACTGTGTTAAGCACACCAAACATTAAAAGAAGCACCAATATCTTTTCCTAGGGGCTGTGCCGTCTTCCCTTTCTTGTGGCATTCAATCAGTGACTGCAGGGCCTTACTGCCTGGCCTCATATATTAAACATGACTTCCTTCTTGGTTTCTCCACCTTGATCAAGAATGGCTTGGTTCCTCAAAAAACAATCATAGGACTGCCATATGATCCAGCATTCCTACTTCTAGGTATATATCCACAAAAAGTGAAATCAGGGTGTGGAAGAGATATCTGCACCTTTGTGTTCATTGCAGCATTAGTCACACAGTAACCAAAATATAGAAACAATCTAAGTGCCTATTAACAGAGGGATGGTTAAACAAAATGGGACACACACACACATTTATATATATATATATATATATC
>NW_016810019.1:1079698-1117554 GCF_001698545.2 Rhinopithecus bieti | reverse complement strand
TATATATATATATATTTAAATTTATATTAAGTGCTCTATATATGTGTGTATATATATATTTCATTCATTAAAAGGAAGAAATCCTGTTATTTGTAACATAGATGAGAACATTATGCTAAATGAAATAAGCCAGACACAGAAACACAAATATCGCATGACCTCACTTATATGTGGAATCTAAAAATGTCAAACTCAGAGCAGAATGGGGTTTGGGAAGCTGGGAAGTGAGGGGAGATGGGGATTTGGTCAAAGGATACAAACGTGCAGTTGTAAGAGGAATCAGTTCTGAGGCTCTAACGCACAGCCTGGTGGCTATATTTAATAATCCTGTATTATATACTTGAAATTTGCTAAGAGAGCAAGTAGAGTGTTTTCATCACACAAGAAATGAAACAGTAGCTATATAAGGTGACATTTGTGTTGATTAACTTGATGCTAGTAGTCATTTCAGAATATGTATTTATATCAAATTACCATGTTGTATGCCTTTAATTCATATGTTTTATTTGTCAATTATAATTCAATAAAGGCAAGGGAAAAAAAAATCCCCTCTCCCAAAAGAAAGATGAGTCAAAGCAAGATCTGAGAGCTGTATTTCTCTTCTGCATCTTTTTACTTTTAGCTTCTCTCACTTTTCTTTAAAAAAAAAAAATGTAATTCAAGAAGAAGGCAGTAACAAAGAGCAAATCAATTTCCAGACCGACTGCGCTTACACAGTCCTGGAGCAGACAGCGTCTAGTTGTCAACGTAGGCAGAGGTGACAACTTCTGCACCAACCCCTCTGATAGGGAGTTGTGTCTGCCTGCCAAGCATTTAGAGTGGGAAAGGAGGAAAGGAGAGGGCGGGAAATGCATGCACAGCTCAGGCTGTCACCATGGAAGGAGGTATTTCCTGATAATCAGGAAAACAGAGAGAGTAGGGGTAAGCAAACTTAAAAACAAAAAGCGACCTCCAGGGCCCCAAAACAATACAGGCAATGGAGGACCTGCTTATGGCCAAACCATGAGGCCCACAGCGACCTGGGGCGGCCCTCCCAGCCTGCCAGGCCGTTTAGGAGACCCGGAATCTCAAAGCCCAAGTGACAACTGCTTTGTACCATTTGGGCAGGCAAGGGAGGGGGGCAGACTGGAAGAGGAATTTATATATGTAGTTAGCAATAAAAATGGGTTTTATTTAACTTGAATGGGGTGGGGAGGCTTTCCTGCTTCCTGTATCACCTGTCAGTCAGCTTCATCTCCCAAGGCACCTTTAACATCAAAATCCTGATACTGTTTGACAAGAAGAACTGCTCTCAAGTGAAGAACAATTTCACAAAATGCCAAATCAGGATGAGGCCCATATTTAAAGACTAGTGTGTCCCCAGAACACTGGAGTATGGGAAAAGGTGGGATGAGGAATTGTAAATGGCCAAATCCCTGTTTCTTAGCTTTGTCTTTGGGGTCCCACATGTTTTTCATTACTCACTGTTTTCACAAAGCATCCGTGGTAACAACCAGGGACTCAGTAGGGAGAGAAGTCAAAAGGATCACCATAAAAATACCCAGTGGGGTCATAGGTCTGGGCCGTTCCACCTCTAGTTTCACTCTGCTAATGGCACACTCTTCAGTTTGGTTGCTCACTCACGCCCCAAACCATGAAGTCATCTTGGATTCTTCCCTTTCCTCACCATTCCGTATCCAACAGTCATCAGATTTGTCTTAAAAGTCAAATAAAAAATATTTACAACCAGGCACGGTGGCTCACACCTGTAATCCCAGAACTTTGGGAGGCCGAGACGGGCGGATCATGAGGTCAAGAGATCGAGACCATCCTGGCCAACATGGTGAAACCCCGTCTCTACTAAAAATACAAAAATTAACTGGGCGTGGTGGTGCACGCCTGCAGCCCCAGCTACTCAGGAGGCTAAGGCAGGAGAATCGCTTGAACTCGAGGCTCCATCTCAAAAAAAAAAAAAAATGTACTGTGCAGGGACAATGTGCCAAGCACAATCAAGATACTCAGGGGTTGCAGGCATGAGGGCCTCACAGTCAAAGAGTTTCCAATTTTGTCAGGGGAGACAATAATAAGCACATAAATAAATAAAATTGCTTCAGGTTGTACATAAGCCTGCTCTTTTCTGTTAGGTAAAAGAAACTGGCTTAATTCTAGCTATGGAAATAACTTACAAGGGGTTATGCTTAGTGGTTCAAAAATGTCATCAAGGACTGGAGTTCTTTCCACCTCTCTTGTTTTGCTTTATCCTAAGATTAGAAGCAGGATGGCTGCAGGAGCTCCAGGCGTCCATTCAGGTATAACCAGGACCAGAGGGAGAAGAGGCCTTTTCTTCCTACAGCTCCCCAAGGAGAGAGGGACTGTTCGCTAAAAGATCTCACAGACTTCGTTTCATGTCTCCTTAACTAGAATTGGGTCACTTGCGCATCCCAGAACCAAAAACTGGCAGAGGGAATCGAATTAACTTTTGATCAAACAGGATGGAGTCTCTGCCCCAAGGAGGTATGTAGGAAGGTGAAATCTGACCAGAATTAGGGTTCCTTTAACGAGGAAGAAGAGGGAAACAAATTCTGGGTTGGCAGCCAACAGTACTGACAACACTAAAAAGGCACTTAAAAACCCAACAGGGTAATGAGACAGAGGGCTCCGGAAAGGCAGCCCTAGATCTTGTCCCCGTTGCCACTGCCTGGGGCTATGGCAGGAGCCCCATGACTGGTCTTCCAGCTACTAGCAGCTCTCTCCTGCTCTCTCTCACCCCCTGCACCCATTTTCCACACCCTCCCATTGGGTCTGCCTAAAATGCAAATCTCCTCACGTTATTTTCTTGCTTAAAATGCTCCTGTAGCATTACTTCCTGTGGAATAAAAAGGCAAACTTTTGGCCGGGCGCGGTGGCTCAAGCCTGTAATCCCAGCACTTTGGGAGGCCGAGACGGGCGGATCATGAGGTCAGGAGATCGAGACCATCCTGGCTAATACGGTGAAACCCCGTCTCTACTAAAAAATACAAAAAACTAGCCGGGCGACGAGGCGGGCGCCTGTAGTGCCAGCTACTTGGGAGGCTGAGACAGGAGAATGGCGTGAACCCGGGAGGCGGAGCTTGCAGTGAGCTGAGAGCCGGCCACTGCACTCCAGCCTGGGCGGCAGAGCAAGACTCCGTCTCAAAAAAAAAAAAAAAGGCAAACTTTTTAGCAAGAGATGATAATTTAGTACTTCCCACATGCAGGGCACTATTCTAAGCACTGTCTACTGTGTTATTCAACTTACCTCTCAGAACAGCACTCCCATGGAAATGCTATTCTAGCCCCATTATATGAGAGGCAATGGGGCGCTGGAATGTTCATCTTGTCCATATGTGAGTTTCCTATTGCTGGTGTGACACATTACCACAAACCTAGTGATTTATTTATGTGTTATTATTATTTTTGTTTGTTTGTTTTTGAGACAGAGTCTCACTCTGTAGCCCAGGCTGGAGTTCAGCAGCACGATCCCGGCTTGAGGCAACCTCTGCCTCCTGGGTTCAAGCTATTCTCCTGCTTCAGCCTCTGGAGTAGCTGGGATTACAAGTGTGCACCACCAAGCCCAGCTAATTTTTGTATTTTTAATAGAGATGGGGTTTCGCCATGTTGGTCAAGCTGGTCTTGAACTCCTGGCCTCAAGTGATCTGTCGCCTCAGCCTCCCAAAGTACTGGGATTAGAGGTGTGAGCCACCGCACCCAGCCCAAACCTAGTGCTTTAAAATAACACAAATTTGTTATCTTACTGTTCTGAAGTCAGAAGTCCACAGTCAGTTTCCCTGAGCTAAAATGAAGGTGCCTGCAGGGCTGCGTTCCTTCTGGAGGCTTTAGGGGCAAATCCATTTTCTTACCGCTCCCACCTTCTAGGGCTGTCTGTATTCTTGCCACAAGGCTACAATCACTCAACCTATGATTCCATCATCCATTTCCTCCTCTCCTTTCTGACCTTCTGCTTCCTTTTCTTAAGGGCCATTGTGATTACATTAGGCTCACTCAGATAATCCAGGATAATCTCCCCTTCTCAAGATCCTTAACTTAATCACATCTGCAAAATCCCTTTGCTAGGTAAGGTAACATAGTCACAGGATATAGAGATGAGGACGGCAGCATCTTTGGAGAGCTATTATTCTATCTTCCACTTCTCAGCTCATTTGGCAAGAAAGGAGTGGAACTAAGCTTTGAACTCAGCCTCTGCAGGCTCTGCAGCTCCCAGAAGGAGCCGTGGGAGTTGGCTTGCAGCAACCTCTCCCAACCTGGTTGTTTTGTCTTCCACCTGGAAAGCCTTTCTTGCATATCCCAGCCCCTCCCAGGGCTAATTCCCACTTGCCCTAAGGACTCAACTCAAAGTGACCTCTTTTAGAAAGCCTGCCATAGCTATCCCTTTACCCTTCAGCTGGACTGTCTGTCTCTCCTCCAGGCTCCCAGGTCACCAGAGCTTCCTGTTAACTTGTAACTTATATCACTTATACCTAACTTCAAATGGGAATGGGCTTCTCACAGAGTGCCTAGAACTCAGGAAATACTGGTTAGTTGGTGGGTTGTTGGGTGTGTTGGTTGGTTGGTTGGTTGGTTGGTTGGTTGAATGAATGAATGATTGAGCTGAGGGTAAGATATTTGAAAGGAAAGACATATGATAACAGCTAATAGACATTAGGGAAGGATTTTTTGGCAATAGTCTTTTGAAAACTGTTCTAGGGTGGAAGTACATTTCAGGGTATAGAATGACTTATATTTTCAGGAACCAAAAGGGATCCACTTGGGACCCCCAGTAAGGAACCAGTAAGTGGACATCTCAGGCTGCTCTAGTTTTTCAACTCAATTACCAGGTGAGAAAGAAAGTGAGTTTCAGGGCAGGAGCTAGGTTTCAAAATGAAGAGTGAGTACCTGGTGGTGGTGTGTCTCTTGGGACAGGTGAGTGATGGAGCAGGCACGATTTCAGAACCCAGAAGGACAAGCCTTTAGCCACACCCCACCTTGGGAACTTTCAATTTGTTAGAGCTTAGAGTTTGAAACCTACATTACATACACATACATGCACGCACACACACACGCACGCACACACATTGAAGCAAAAAGAAATTAAGTTCACTGCCACAGTCATAGAACTAGTCAGTGGCAGAACCAGGCTGTGAACCCAAACTGGCTGAATTCAGCTTTATGTGCTTACCATTGCCTGTCACTGCCTGTCACACTGCCTGTCAAATACCAATTGTGTTTTATTTTTTTATTTCAGATTCAGGGGGTACATGTGCTTGTTCATTACATGGGTATTACATGCATAATGGTGGGAGTTGGGCTTCTAGTGTATTCATTACCCACATATTGGACATTTTACCCAGTAGGTAATTTTTCAACCCAGCTCCCCAGCCTGTTGGAGTCCCCAGAGTCTACTTTCTCCATCTTTATGTTCATGTGTACCAGCAATTGTGTTTTATTTTTAAAATAAAGCAATATCTGGGGATTTTGGAGCCTGACCTAGTGAGCATAAAGCCCACAGAGAGAAATAAAGTCAAGGAGAAGACAGAGGAAAGAGTGAGTACTCACTGCAAAGAACATGTCTCAAAACCAGAAATCAGAAGGCCCAGGGCATCAGGCCAGTCTTTCATCCTCTAAGTAGATTTCCTTCTCAAACTCCACAATGACCATTCAGTCAGTGTTAGAGTTTTGACTGGATGGAAAGGATTCTTATATGTAAAAAACATTGGCTGGGTGCGGTGGCCCTCACACCTGCAATCCCAGCATTTTGGGAGGCTGAGGTGGGCCGATCACCTGAGGTCAGGAGTTGAGACCAGCCTGGCCAACATGGAGAAACCCCATCTCTACTAAAAATATAAAAACTTAGCCAGGCATGGTGGTGGGTGCCTGTAATCCCTGCTACTTGGGAGACTGAGGCAGGGGAATTGCTTGAACCCAGGAGGTGGAGGTTACAGTGAGCCGAAATCATGCCATTGCACTCCAGCCTGGGCGACAGGAGCAAGACTCCATCTTAAAAAAAATAAATAAATAAAAATAAGAAATTACGTATCATTCTATCTCACTAGGTCCTGTAAACAAGAGGCAGGATGAGTTCTCACCCAAAAGAGCATATTTGTGTCAACTCTGGAGTTCACTTGAATAAATCGAAGCTTCCTAAAAGGCTCACCTAATATTGTGAATTATGTTTTTATCAAAATAAATATAAAACACTCTTGTGCTAGGAAAGTTAAAGTGCCAACATATATTGATACAAACCAGGGCTCTCTTAAGCAAAACGAGTACACTTCTGTTGGATCATAAAGGGACTAGGGCTTTAATTATTATTTTCCCCAAAGAGGTATTTATATGCACCACAGGTGGAGAGTGGCAAAGGTTCAGGGGCCAGGAGAGGCCTGGAGGAGCAGGGGGCAGCCCGACGTGGCTGGCATGGTTGGGGCTGGCAGGAGAAGAGGCTGATGATGCAACGAGGCCATACATGCCCAGATAAGGAGCTCGGACATCTCTCACAGGAAATCCGGAGCCCTTGAAGGTCAAGGCAACACAAGGACCCTTGGCCCTTCCAGCTGCCAACAGTAGATGCAAAGCAAAGTCATTGAATGATGAGAAAGTGCAGAGAAAGTGAGCTCAGTCTCCACTGCTCAGTCACTGCTCAGCTCTGAGAGGCAGGGTTTGTCACCTCACTTCTAGCAGTCTCAGGTACCTGGTGAAGTGCCATAAAAGCAAGGATGTCAATAAACTATTTAGCGCCAGTGAAAAATAAGACATTCTCAAATATGAAATATATAGTAATATGTAAAGGTACGTCATGTATGTGATACACGCTAACCTTGCAGACTTACTTAAAACAATCATGAATCATGTTCTGTATTCCCCAGTTCTTTCCATTCCTTCATCTGATAATAGTGATTCTTGGTAATGAGAAAAGTACCCAGGCAGGTAATCAATTCAATGACTGTCAGTTGTATTTTCAATTTTCACTAGAATATGCCAACCTATTTAAAGCACTTCAAAAATTAAATCTTTTCCTGAAAAGGTGAATTTTTAGTAAGGAACCAAATAAACTCTCAAATTGTATTCTCTGAACATTATTGTTACGGTAGCTGGAATTCTTGATAAAAATTCCAAGAAACCTAGTTGTGAAGCGAAATGGATACTGCACCTTGGGAGATAACCTGGATCACTGAGAATCACTCTGGACTTTAAAAATAATCCTGATGATCCATCACACTCCAGGCCATTTATATTCAAAGCCAGTTGGCTCAGCATCTCTGGGGGATATTTATTTCCTAAAACTCCCAGGTGTCTTCAGTGAGCAGGTAGCAACCAAGCTGAATATAGAATCACCTGGAGATTTTTTTTTACACTACTGATATCTGCCTGCAAGCCCCCAGCGCACCCCCTACCCCCACCGCCCCTGCACACACCATGCCAGAGCTTCTGATCCAGTTGATCTGAACAGGGACCTGGCTTTTTTTTTTTCTTTTTTTTTGAGACAGGGTCTCACTCTGTCACCCCAGCTGGAGTGCAGTGGTGCAATCACAGCTCACTGAAGCCTTGACTTCCCTGGGTTCAGGTGATCCTCCCACCTCAGTTTCCTGAGTAGCTGGGACCACAGGCACGCACCACCACATCTGGCTAATTTTTGTATTTTTGTATTTTTTGTAGAGATAGAGTTTCATGTTGCCCAGGTTGACCTTGAACTCCTGGGCTCAAGCGATCTGCTCGCCTTGGATGGGCATTGTTGAAGGTGCTGGCTGAGGAGTCTACTGTGCAGTCAGGGTTGAGGTTCTCTGGCCTGAAGCGACCTCTCTAATAAATCAGTCCAGGCCAATGAACCACCTCTGGATCTTGCCTTTCCCCCATTCTCCAATCTTCTGGCAGCCAGCAATGATAGGGTGAGGTGTAACTCTACTTTTTCCCTTCCTAATTTGCAAGTGAATTAAACCCATCACCACCTTGAGCTGTTAACCGTTTTTACCTTGGTGCAAATTAACTGTGGGGCAGCAGCCCTTTGGGAATTTATCCCAGCTGATTGTTAGCTGGTATCAGAAATGTATCAACCCAATTCTTCCTCTGAATCATTCCCTCCATTCTTAGAATCCACAGAACTTTCTCATTGGCTCATACGCTATTCACCTGTGGTATAGTTAGCTAAGGGTGCAGTGGGAGAGTGGCCTTGAACAAGCTAGGCATGTGGCAATCCCCAAAAGTGGTTGGTTGTAAGGATGAATGAAGGGAAAGATACCTTTGTAAGTGGAGGTGCAAGAATTTGAAGAAGTTTGCACCCTGTGCTGTAATAGGAATTATGTATCAATCACTTGAGCCTTTAAAGAAGTTAAGTTGCTTGCCCAAGGCCACAAGGTAGATGACCACATCTGGATTCAAATCCAGGTATCAATGAATCCAACGTTCGTTCATTTTTCTCTGACTTGCATTGGCATCTTGTAGAAATAGGCCCTAAATCACATATTTGAAACCTCTGGGGCTAGAGCGGCTTGGAATTTAGAACATTTTGGATTTTAGAAGGGTAAATACATTTATGTCTGTACTGCAAAACATATAAATATTTCTCACAAGTGGAATTTAAAAAAAAGAAAAAGCCTCACATCAGCCTCCTGTCAATTCAGAACAGATCGTACCAGCAAGTTTGGTGTTTATAGAGCTTTCTTGGGATTTGGGAAATGCAGATAAGGGATTGTGAACATGAGCATCAAAGAAAACAATTGCACATGGTGGCGAACATCTACTGGATGGTGAATGTTTGCCAGGCTTTCTGCAAAGCTCTGTACATGTGTGGCCCTTGCAACCAGCTTGCAAGGTAAGTGCTATTGATCACTATCCCCATTCTAAAAATCAGGAAACTGAGGCATGGATGGGCTAAGTAACTTGTTCGAAGTCATATGACTAATAAATACACTCATTGTTCCATCTCCATTGAAGTTGAAAGCTTATAGTTGAAAATTTTTGTAGAATCATTCACTCTAGAGAAAACCTTTTTTTCTTACTGAATGATTAAAATATTTCCAGAATGACTGACTGGCACTGCACTCTGATTTCAAAATCTTTGCTTTACAGCTTTAAATTTGTCTTCTCTTTGTATTGCCTGTCTTGTTTTAACAGCAGCCAATTCACACAAAACAGCTGCAGGTTCTCTCCTTTGCACACTGATAAAAGTCTCAGGAGGTTTCAGGGTAAACCTTGTGCAAAGTACTGGCTCCACCAAAATGAGATCCACTTCCAATAAAGCAGGATACAATGTGGATTTCTATTAAAACAGTATTGTAAAATTAAAGTTGGATGATTGAGGAAGGCTTTTGCTTAGTAATGAAACTCTGTGTGGGGATGCAGAAGTTGGCCATAAACAGTGTGTTTTGTCTTCTGCGTAACTCAGTTTCCTCTGTTCTGATAACCTGTACCTTCCCAAAGCAATCTAATAAAACTTACAGGAGTGGTTTCCTACTACTGTGCCAAACATTGTTTAGAATGCACTTTAAATACTCTCAAAGACTTAAAAGAAAAGCATGGATGTTCTAATAATTATTAAATCACATCCTCAGAATCCATATAACGATTCAAAAATCAAGGAGAACAATGTCCTTTGTTTAGTTAACCTTTCACCTTTTTTGCCTCATTAGAACTTAAAACTATTAGGCAAAACATATGTAACTCCAGTGACATGCATTTATTTTGTGATTAACTGCATTTTTTATTATTTCAGAATATTAGAATATTGTTGTTTTTTCACAAATATGTTCTTTAAAGGTTTGTTGTTGTCTTAAGAGTGATTTTATTAAGCCTAGGTAAAGAGAATGTCCAGATAATGAAATCCAGTAGGAAGAAGGGTTTGTCTACAGGAATTCAGTGTATAAGCAGCTTCGAGCCAATTTGTTCTTAAATAAAGAAGTAAGTGTCCTTATGCTGGGTTGGCTTGCCCTACAACGTGGGCTGCTTTCTTCTTCACAAAACTCCCTCTGCTGTTTCATAAAGTCTAACTTTCCCCAATTCTTTCTGAACATGAAGTGCTTCTAATGATCCTACAAAGTTATCTATTGATGCTTCACATTTTATTACCAAAGCTAGAGCATTTGGCCAAATTTTGCAGAATGTTGAGAACACAGTAATTCTTTAACAAATGCTTGTTGAATGAATTAGGATATTCCTGTCAACTTCACACCATAAGCCCGGCAACCAAGACAGAGGTGACTTAGCTCTCAGCTTTCACCTACTGTCCATGTGACCTTGGGCAAATCACGTCACTTCATTTATTTATTTATTCAACATTTATTGATTGTTAATCCATACCAGGCACCATGCCAGGTGCTAGGGACACAATGGTGGGCAGATAGGTGTGCTTCCTACCCTCACAGACCTTCTGAATCAAGGGGCTTTCAAACCTCAGTGTGTGTCAGATTCACTCAGAGGCCTTGATAAAATACACACGGCTGGGCCCCGCCTCCAGAGTATCTGATTCAGTGGGCTGGGGTGGGGTCTGAGAATTTGCATTTCTAACAAGTTCCCAAGTGAAGGTGATACTGCTGGTCTGCGGGCCACACTTTGAGAACTGCTGGCTTTAAGAGAAACAGTCACAATAGTATGATAAATGCTGTGATGAGTCCTGGGTGAAACAGGGGCACAGAGCAGAGGATTAATTTAGTCTATGGGGATAGAGAAAGTTTTCCCAGACACATGCATTTAATCAATCCTAAGACCTTACCATCTCAGGTGTTGGGATACAATAAACACTGATCCTTCCTTTTTACACTTTAACATCTCCAAGATCACAATGCGTTTGATGAAATACTGTAACAACATTTAAGCAGAAAGGGTAATCAAGATAATGTGGTGCTGGCACACAGAGATGTGTATAAATCAATGGAATAGAATAGAGACTCCAGAAATAAATCCATATACCCATGGTTAATTGATTTTTGACAAGGGTGCTGAGATCATTCAGTGGGGAAAGGGCAGTCTTTTCAACAAATGGTGTGGAGATAACAGGATAGCTACATGCAAAAGAATGGAGTTGGATCCTCTACCCAAACCATATCCAAAAAATTAACTCAAAATGGGTCGAAGACCTAAATGTAAGAGCAAGAGCTATAAAACCCTTAGAAGAAAATAGAGATATATCTTCATGACCTTAAATCTGGCAAAAGATTCTTAGATATGACAACAAAATCATGAAAAACAAAAGAAAAAATAGATACATTAAATTTCATCACAATTAAAAGCTTTTATGTTTCAAAGGACACCACCAGTAAAGTGAAAAGACAACCCACCGGACGGGAGAAAATATTTGCAAATCATACATCTGATAAGGGACTTGTGTCTAGGATATTTAAAGAACTCTTACGAAGACAATCCAATTAGAAATGGGTAAAATGTCTGAATACACTCTTCCTCAAAGAAGATATACAAGTGGCCAAGAAGCACATGACAAAATGCTCAGCATCACCAGACACCAAGGAAATGCAAATCAAAACCGCAATAAGACTTCACACACACGAGGATGATTAAGATTTTTTAAATGGCAGATAATAATAAGTGTTAGCAAGATGTAGAGAAATTAGACATTCACACACTGCTGGTAGGAATGTAAAATGGTGCAGCTGCTCTAGAAAAGAGATGGCAGTTCCTCAACCGATTAAACATAGAATTACCATATGACCCAGCAATTCCACTTCTAGATATATATCTAAGAGAAATAAAACCATCTGTCCACACAGAAACTTGTACAAGAATGTTTACAGGGCCAGGTGCAGTGTGGCTCATGCCTGTAATCCCAGCACTTTGGGAGGCCGAGGCAGTTCGATCACCTGAGGTCAAGAGTTCAAGACCAGCGTGGCCAACATGCTGAAACCCCGTCTCTACTAAATATACAAAAATTAGCCGGGCATGGTGGCATGCACCTGTAATCCCGGCTATCAGGAGGCTGAGGCAGGAGGATTGCCTGAACCTGGGAGGTGGAGGTTGCAGTGAGCCGAGATCGTGCCACTGCACTTCAGCCTGGACTACAAGAGTGAAATTCCATCTCAAAATAAGAATGTTTACAGCAGCATTATTTGTAATAGCCAAAAGATGAAAACAACCCAAATGTCCATGGTTACACATGGACAAATGGAGAACCAAAATGTGGCATGGAATATCTTCCACTATAAAAAGGAAGAAAGTATTGATACATGCTTCAACAAGGATGAACCTTAAAAATATTATACAAAGTGAAAGAAGCCCGTCACAAAAGACCACATACTGTAAGATTCCGTCTGTATGAAACATCCTAACCAGGCAAAGTTATAGAGACAGAAACTAGATTAGTGGTTACTTAGGGTTGGGAGTGGAAAAGGGAGAGGCAGAAAGGTGATAGCTTAAGACTAAGGGATTTATTTTCAGGGCAGTGAAAATCATCTAAAATTGACGATCGTGATATCTGCACATATCTGTGACTCTACGAAAACCACTGAACTGTGTATTTTAAGCGGGTGAATTGTATGGTATGTGAATTCTATCTCAATACATTTGCTTTTTAAAAATAGATGCACAAACATGCACCCAAATAGATAGATACCTGCAGGATAAATGATAATTAACCAGGCAGAACACAGGGGTAGAGAGGAGATTGGAGGAATGGAGAAAGAAGAGTGTTCCTGGCAGACAGAACTTACTAGATGAAGGCCTGGGGAACATGAAAAAAAAAAATGGATACGTTGGCAAATATTCCATTTGAGGGAGAGAAGGGCAAGAATTAAGACAGTAAGACCAGGCCACAAAGAGCTGCGCTCTCCCTGCTTACATGTAAGGACAATGGTTCTCAAAGTGTGGTCCCAGAATGTGAATTGGTCACTACACAAAATGGTTTGGAGGTTCCTCGAAAGATGAGAACTAGAACTACCACATGATGCAGCAATCCCACTCCTGGATGGATATCCAGAGGAATTGAGATCAGCGCATTGAAGAGCTCTCTGCACTCCCATTTTCATTGCAGCACTATTCACAGTAGCCAAGAGATGGAATCAACCTAAGTGTCTGTCCTTGGGTAAATGAATAAAGAAATTGTGGTATGTACATTAATGTCATATTATTTGGCCTTTAAAGAGAAGGTAATCCTGCCATTTGTGAAAACATGGATGACTCTAAAAGATATTATGCTAACTGAAACAAGCCAGGCGTAGAAAGATAAATACTGCGTGATCTCACTTTACATATGGAATCTAAAAAAGTCGAATACATAGAAACAAAGAGTAGAATGGTGGTTGCCAGGGGCCGGGAATTAGGCAGGTGGGGTGGTGGTAGTGGGGAGATGTTTGTCAAATGGGACAAAGTTTCAAGCTCACGCCTTTAATCCTAGCACTGTGGAAGTCCGAAGTGGGCAGATCACTTGAGGTCAGGAGTTCAAGGACAGCCTGATCAACATGGTGAAACCCCATCTCTACTGAAAATACAAAAATTTGCCGGGTGTCATAGGAGGCACCTGTAATCCCAGCTGCTCAGGAGGTTGAGGCATGAGAATCACCTGAACCTGGGAGGCGGAGGTTGCAGTGAGCCCAGATCACACCACTGCACTCCAGCCTGGGTGACAGAGCAAGACCCTATCTCAAAACAGAAAACAAATAAACAGTTTCAGTTAGACAGGAGGAATAAGTTTAGAGATCTATTGCACACGGGAGACAATAGTTAATAATAATGTGTTGTATACTGGAAATTTGCTAACAGAGTAGATTTTAGGTGTTCTAACCACATGTACACAAAAAAGAACATGTGAGATAATGGATATGTTAATTTGCTTGACTGTAGTAATCATTTTGCCATGTATGTGTATATCAAAACATGTGATATGCCTTAAGTATGTACAATAAAAAAGGAAATAAATAAAAATGTAAAATAAAAAAAAACCCTGTGGTTCCAGGACCAGAAGCAACTGCATCACCCAAGAGCTTGTTAGAAATGCACATTTCCAGGCCTCACCCCGGACCTACCGAATCAGAAACTCTAGGGGTGGGACCTAGAAATCTGGGTCTTAACAAGCCCTCCAGCTGATGGCACTAAAGTCTGAGAACCACTTCTCTTGGTTTCTTATAAATCTGATGTCCCTACAGAAGCCGCAGTTTTTTAGATAGGGTCAATCTAGTCATGGCACTCCTGGCTTGAACCTTCCAGCATCCTGCACTTATTAGGTAGAGGGCTGACACAATCCATTGACATTTCTAAGGTCCCCTCAGGCTGCTCTGCAGAGAATCAGTTAGGAAGGGCAAGAATGAACACAGAAGACAGATGAGGAGGCCACTGCAATAATCTAGGTACAGGCCATGGGAGCTGGACTCACTAGGCCAGTAGCAGTGAGAACAGAAAAGAGCACAGCTATTTGAGAGATATGTAAGTTGAGTCAATAGGATTGGACTTGTTTCCCCCAGTGGCCTCCCAAATTTTCTTTTTTTTTTTGGTGGTAAAATACACATAACACAAAATTTACCGTCTGAACCATATTTAAGAGTACAGTTCAGAGGCATTAAGGACATTGACACCATTGGCTCACTGCCACTCACCCACAGAAATTTTTCATCTGTTTAAACAGAAACTCTGTACCCATATTCAACAACAACCCCTATTCCTCCCTCCCCCAGCCCCTGGTGACTTCTATTCTACTCTCTGTCTTTATGAATATACTTATTCTAGGTTCCTCATATAAGTGGAATCATACAGTCTTTCTGTGTCTGGCTTCTTAGCATAATGTCTTCAAAGTTCATCCATGTGGCATGTGTCACTGTTAGAGTAGGTTGTTAGGTAGACATGAGCAGGGCAGCAGAGGGCTCCCCCACCCCGATAAGGAATGTCAGGGAACCAACAGGCAATGGCCAGGCAGTTGTCATAGTGTTTCTCTAAAATAATAATGGATCACAACCGGTGCCAGGGAACGGCAGTCTCCCAATAGATAGAAACACCTGAAACTGTGATCAGCAGCTTCCCAATAAAATCTCAGGAGTTAGGCAAATGGGGCTCCAGCATTTGCACTAAGAGGCAAAATAGCAGAGTTTAACCGGTATATGACCTTCCTCTAGGAACATTCAACTGGTAAGGGAAAAACGCCTCAAGCGAGCACGCATACAACTCCAGTAAACACACTATGCACACGGCCCCTCCCAAGTGCTGGCAGGCCACTGCACATGTAAAATGCCAACATATAAAACCCCAAGTCAGAGGTCAAACCATGCACTTGAATCTCTCAAGTCACCTGTTTGGCCCTCTTCCAAGTATATTTTACTTCCTTTCATTCCAGCTCTAAAACTTTTTAATAAACTTTCACTCCTGCACTAAAACTTGCCTCAGTCTCTCCCTCTGCTTTATGCCCCTCGGTTGAATTCTTTCTTCTGAGGAGGCAAGAATCGAGGTTGCTGTAGACCCGTATGAATTCACCACTGCTAACATTACAACTCCATTCCTTTTTATGGCTGAATAATATTTTGTTGTGTGTGTGTATATATATATACACATATATGTCTATATACATATATACATATATACATATTACAGTACACATATATACACATACACCACATGATGTTATATTTATATTACATACATATATACATACACTACATGATGATTATTCAATCAACTGTTGTTGGACATGCATTGCTTTCACCTTTTGGCTATTGTAAATAGTGCTGCTATGAACATGAATGTACAAGTATCTGTTCCATCCCCTGCTTTCAATTGCTTTGTGTATACACCTAGGAGTAGAAACGCTAGATCATATGTTAATTCTGTTAAATTTTTGAACTGCCAAATTATTTTCCATAGCACTTCACATTTTCCATTACTGCCAGCAATGCAGGAAGGTTTCTGCTTTTCCACATCCATGCCAACATTTATTATTTTCTGGGTTTTTTGTTTGTTTGTTTTGTTTTGTTTTGTTTTGTTTTGTTTTGTTTGAAATGGAGTCTCACTCTGTCGCCCAGGCTGGAGTGCAGTGGCGCGATCTTGGCTCACTGAAAGCTCCACCTCCCAGGTTCAAGCCATTCTCCTGCCTCAGCCTCCTGAGTAGCTGGAACTACAGGCACCTGCCACCATGCCCGGCTAATTTTTTGTATTTTTAGCAGAAGTGGGGTTTCACCGTGTTAGCCAGGATGGTCTCGATCTCCTGACCTCGTGATCCACCTGACTCGGCCTCCCAAAGTGCTGAGATTACAGGTGCGAGCCACCATGTCTGGCCTTTTTTTTTTTCATAATAGCCTTCCTAATGGGTATGATGTGGCATTTCACTGTGGTTTTGATTTGTGTTTCCCTGATGACTAGTGATGTTAAGCATCTTTTCATGAGCTTATTGACCATTTATGTGTCTTCTTTGGAGGCATGCCTATTCAAGTCCATTGCCCATTTTATAAATTTAGGTCTTTTGTTTTTTGTAGGAGTTCTTTATATATCCTGGGTATAAATCCCTTATCAGATATGTGATTTGCAAATATTTTATTTCATTCTGTGTGTTGCTTTTTCATTCTCTTGACAGTATCCTCTGATGCATAACAGGATTAGATTCTGGATATATTCACTGACCCATTCAACTTGTATTAATTGAGTGCCAACTTTGTCCCAGGAGCTCTGGAGGCACTAGGGATTTAGCAGGGAAAAAGACATGCTTGGTCTCAGGGTGAGGGAAAAGGAAGGTGGATAAAGGCATTTAGAAAATCCCTTTTTAACACTATAGCCTGCCTCCCCTGGCTGAAATCTTGCTGCATAATCCTGTTTTCCATGTCAGAAGCAGAGAATTATGTTTCTCTTTGCCTTATTTCTGTAACAAATTTCACTTCTCCTCAGGCAGAAAGACAGCTTGAGCCACCTGAGGCCCAGATCTTTGGTGATGTTGCAGAAGGCAATAAAGACCTAGCTTTTTTCTCTATGGAATACAGTGAGCCTCTGAAGAGGCCTGCACAATGGAGGAGCTCTAGAACTTAAATTTCATTTGCTTTAAAGTAAATGTACTTCTAGGCTTCTGAGCCACTTTGAGAACTTTTCTGAGGACAAAAATCAGTGTTGCCTGCCAATATAGCCAAGATCAGCTGCAAAACAGCAGGGCCTGGTTTTGAAGGAAAGTAGGAGCAGGACCTCCCTGATCCACTGTGGTCTTCTCCTCCAAGGGGACCAACAGCATTCTTTTGACCATAGATTTAATGGTTATGCCCAAAAAGTTATTGGAGCAAAATGCTGGGGAAGGTAAGGTAAACCAAAAATAAAATTCTAAGCCCTCCAACCATTTGAATGAACCCTTGTTCTCAGCCAAGGGCATTCTAAAGTTAAGCTGAAAAACTAGTTCAGGCCATGATAGGAAGCGGAAGTTGGGCATGCCTCATTATTCCCTCCTCCCTTTTGTAATTCAGACACATCTGATCAACAGTAACATTAAAACACATCTTAAGGGTGATAGAAGAGATAGAAGTCTGATGAGAAATGGTTACAATCTATTCTCTCTGAAGCTTCCTACCTGGAGGCGTCATCTGCATGATAAAATCTTGGTATCCACCACCCCTTATCTTTACCCAGACATTCCTATTGATTACAGGTCTTTAGATAATAAACCAATTTCCAATGAGAAAATCTTTGAATCTTCCTATGACTAGAAGCCTCCACTTCCAGTTGTCCTGCCTTTCTGGACCAAACCAATGTACATCTTATATGTATTGATTAATGTCTTATGTCTCCCTAAAATGTATAAAACCAAGTTGTAGGCTGACTCCCTTGGGCTCATGTTCTCAAGATCTCCTGGCAGCTATGTCACAGGCTATTGATCACTTATATTTGGCTCATAATAAATCTTATCAAATATTTTACAGAGTTTAATTTTTTTTCATCGACAGTAGGAGAGAGAATCCTCTAACTCCATTTTTCTGGTTCTGTGAAGAGGGATTTTTTTCCCCAAACAGTCTTGCCACACCTTCCTCATTGATTCTCAGGAAAGAGAAGTCATTCAGCAAAGTGGTGAATTTGATACAGGTAATCCCTTTGTGCCTTTTTATTTGGGAAATGAGTTATACAGAAGTCATCGTCCCTTTTATATTTGGTTTAAGATCAAGCTCAAGATCTCCAAGTAAAGTTTTGTTGCTAATGAAAAACGTTGTGCAATTGAGGAAAATTTTATTTAACCATGCTAGAAGACTGAATTATCTTTCTATTCTTTCTACACAAAATGATATTATAAAACCATTGTTTTGTGAAGGGGTAATCAAAGAGAATGCAGCCGAAATAATGTAGAGAGGATGTGAGGGCGATCTGGCTGCAACATGTCACCCCATTGATCGCCAGGGTTGATTCGGCCGATCTGGCTGGGTAGGCGGGTGTCCCCTTCCTCCTTTACCACTCTATGTGTGTCCCTCCCAAAGCAGCGTGCTTGGTCGAAGAGGATGACCATCCCCAATAGAGGGGGACCGGTCTTCTGGCAAGGGTATACGAGTAGCTGCGCTCCCCTGCTAGAACCTCCAAACAAGCTTTCAAAATAATGTAGAAGAGTGACAATATTTATTAATATGTATTTAATAAAGATGTTTTGATTAAAAATGATAATATGTTAATTTCTAGATGTATAGTATTTGTGGTCTTTGTCAGTTTTATAAAATCATAATTTGTTGTGATTTCTCTTTTCAATCTAAACAAATATTCACTTTCATATCTAATTTGATATTCATAATTTTGTTCTTAAAAGTTTCCCTCATATTGTGTACACATCAGGCCTCACAAAACCTAGATCCATCCCCACCCCCATTAATCAAATTAACTCTAAGGTACTAAAAAGTTATAAATCTACTTCCTCTTCTATTTGCCATCTCAAATTAAGTTCACCATGTTATTCAGTACAGCCTACCAAAGGTTCTGCAGTGAGCTCAAATGACACCATAATGACAATAAAATGCCAACAACACATGCCTCTTGCCATGAAGTCACCATGGATTCAAAGATTAAACTCTCACAGAAGTTAAAGTCCAGGAATTTTATGTTACAGGTCAAAGGAACTAATCCAATATGTTTACCCTTGTGAATTAAAGTGTAAAGTCCAAATTCCTTAGGTTAACTAAAAATGAAAATAAAGGTGGCACACACATGCTCTCCCAACTATTTGGGAGGCTGAGAGGGGAGCAACACTTGAGCCCAGGAGTTTGAGACCAGCCTAAGCAATAGAGTGAGATTCTATCTCTAAAAAAATAAAAGAAAGAAAGAGTTATGATTTGGATTCGTGTTCCTGTTCAAATTTCACGTGGAATTGCAATCCCCAGTGTTGGAGGAGGGGCTTGGTGGGAGGTGGTTGGATCATGGGGGTGGACTGACCCCTTGCTACTCTCATGATAATGAGTGAGTTCTCACGAGATCTGGTTGTTTAAAAATATGCAACAGCACCTCCTCCTTCACTCTCTTCCTCCTGCTCCAGCCATGTCAGGTGTGCCTGCTTTCCCTTTGCCTTCTACTACAATTGTAAGTTTCCTGAGGTTTCCCCAGCCTGCTTTCTGTAAAGCCTGCAGAACTGTGAGCCAATTAACCTCTTTTCTTTATAAATTACCTAGTCTCGGGTATTTCTTTATAGCGGTGCAAGAACAAACTAACACAGAAAGAAAAGAAATTAAAATCTTCCCCAATTTCTTCTACTCATTTCCCACCAGAGGGCTGGTGGTGCCTGGGCAGATGGAGGTGCTCCTCTAGAAGCCCAGCCTGGGATGGTCCTGTTCCTTCAGGATGCCCAAAAACATCATTCATCCTATCACTTTTCAGAACATCTGAAGTGTTTACAAGAGGCACTGGTCCTGTATCTATTAATTGGCAAAACAGAAAACCAAGTCAGGCCCTGGCCCTTAGTTATCCAGGCAGAAATTGTGCTCTAGAAACCAACACCTTGGTGTTGCCAAAGACACTGATAGCTGAGTGGAGCAGGAGAAGGCAGAAAAAGCCTTGGGGTGGGCCACACCAGGCAAAAACTAGTTAATCCTAGTTTTACAGGATCTGTGACTTGTGCACTTTAACTTAATTCGGAGAATCTTCCTGCCAAGAAATTAATGACAGCACTCTATTTACCAATGGAGAGGGGTTACTTATGTGCATTCTTTTAAAGAATATTAAAGAGTAGAATTCAAGACATCCCTACTTTCTTACAAAGGTTAGAAATTTACAAACTGCCCCCAAACATTGCATCTTATTATCTTTTTTTTTTTTTTCAGACGGAGTCTCACACTGTCACCTGGGCTGGAGTGCAGTGCCACTATCTTGGCTCACTGCAACCTCTGCCTCCCAGGTTCAAGGGATTCTCCTTGCCTCAGCCTCCCAAGTAGCTGGGATTACAGGTGCCTGCCACCACACCCAGCTAATTTTGTTGTATTTTTAGTAGAGATGGGGTTTCACTATGTTGGTCAGGCTGGTCTCAAACTTCTGACCTCATGATCCCCCACCTCGGCCTCCCAAAGTATTGATATTACAGGCATGAGCCACTGCGTCCAGCCTTCTTACCTTTTTTTGTTTTTTCTCTGACATATTGAAAAACTCTAAAAACACATTGTATTTCCCCTGTGAGTATTAACCATTTAAAGCTAGCAGTTAATACATAAACACTCTGTAACATACATGGAATTCACCTATGGTTTAAAGTTCTGACCTACAGATCTGGCTGAAAAACACAATAAAAGCAGCAAATGGTTGTTCCATCCATAATGACTAAAAGTCTGTATATAGAAAGATACTTTTCTTCATAATTTGGTGTTTCTCGCCTTTGAGGCTCAATAGAATTACCTGGGAAACTTTGAAGAAACACTTATACCTGGGCTCCACTCCAGAGAAATTAAATCAGAATTTGGAAATGGGGAGGGATGTAGTCATATGTTTAATAAGTTTCCCCAGTCAGTGTTAATGTACAGCCGGATCTAAGAACCATAAGGCCTTCTGAGGCCTGCTGCAGCCACTGACTTCCTTATCTTTCTCTATTCCTTGGTTTATTTCCTCATTTTGATAGAGCACATCCTCCAGTAACCCTCTCAGAAAGGTGTGTGCATCAGATATAAATTTTTCTGAGTCCTTAAATGTCTAACTAAAACGTCTTTATTTGGTTCTTACTCTTGACTAGTAGTTTGCCTCTGCATAGAAGTTTATGTGGAAAATAATTATTCTTCAGAATTTTAAGGCATTGCTCAAGAATCCTGTGTTGTTCTTAGAGATTCTTCAAGAACTCTGTGCAGCTGTTGAGAAGCCTAATGCCATTGTAATTTTCATTAAATTGATTGTGACCTATTATTTTTTCTGGAAGATTTCATAATCTTTACCTCTGGTATTTTCAAATTATTCCTGGGGAGAGGGTGGGAATAAGTAGGGAGACAGAATATGTGTTTACATATTGTGGGAATATGTTGGGAATATAACTGGGCTGTTTTAGTCAGGAAACTCATGTTAAACATTTATAAAGTTATTTCCTTAATAATTTCCTTTCCTTCATTTTCTCTATGTTCACTTTCTGGAATGCCTACCAGTTGATCATTTGACCTCCTGAATTGAGCTTTCGGATATTTTTTCTCTCTCTGAAATTTTCTTTTTGTCCATTTTTTTCTGAAAGATTTATTTGATTATTTTCAAACTTCATCATTAATTTTCTTATTTCAGCCAACATTCTTAATTTGTTTTTAATGCTATTTCAGTAAACATAACCATTTTTTTCTGGAAATATTGAAGTTGATTTTGACATTCCTATGGGAAAATAAATAAGCAAGAAAAGCCAGAGAAATTCTAAGAGGAAACACATTGAGAGAGGACAAGTCCTATCAGATATTAAAACACACAGAGCCTTAATAATAAAAACAGTATGATATTATGCATGAAAGACAGACAGATACATGGAGTAGAATGGAAGGCCCAGAGATAGATTCAACTTTACAGAAATATATGACAAAGGTGTCATCTCTAATCCATGGAATAAAGACCAACTTTTTAGCAAAAGGTATTGGGGTAACTGGTCAGCCATTTGAAATAAGATAGAGCTAGACCCATGTTTCACACCATATGGCCAGGTAAACCCAAAATGGATCAAATATTTAAATGTAAATAATTAAACTGCAAAATATATGAATATCTAATAAAAGAGAATAGGGTAAACTCCTCTTTAAGGGACAGAGAAGGCATTTTTAATTATGATTCAGAATTCAGAAGTCATCAAAGAAAAGATTGATAACCACATAAAATAGCAAAGACTTTTACATGGCAAAAACATCAAAAGTGCAATCAAAAGACAGAGTAGGAAAACATTTGTAAATTGTATCACAAAGGGCTAATCTCCCTTTATAGCGTTCCTAGAAATCAAGACAAAAATAAAAAGCAGAAGCAATGGAGAGTTCATGGAAGAAAGAACTACAAATGACCCTTAAACATATAAAATATGAACAATTTCACTTATAATAAGAAAATATAGATATAAACTATACCAAGCTGCCATTTTTTCCCTAATATGGTGGGGGGTGGTGGGGGGGAGGAATCCTGAATATTTGACATCACATTTTGTTGGGAAGGTTGAAGAGAAATAGGCACTGTTGTATTTTCTTTTTCTATCTTTCTTTCTTTTCTTATTTATTTTTTTTTATGAGACCGAGTCTCCCTCTGTCACCCAGGCTGGAGTTCAGTGGCATGATCTCGGCGGCTCACTGCAACCTCTGCCTCCCGGGTTCAAGCGATTCTCTTGCCTCAGCCTCCTAAGTAGCTGGGATTACAGGTGCCCACCACCATGCCCAGCTACTTCTTGTATTTTTAGTAGAGATGGCATTTCACCATGTTGGCCAGGCTGGCCTTGTATTTTCTTATTGCAAAACCATACAACTCCTTATGGAGGGGAATCTGGCACTAGTTACCAAAAATACAGACATATTTTCCTCTCTGAGAATATATCCTACACAATCTTGTACATAAGTATGAAAGAACATATGTATGAGTCTATTCATTGTGGCATAATATGCAAAATTTAAAGATTATAAACAACCCAGGCATCGAGTAGTAAAATACTGGCTGAATAAACCAGGGTACACCAATTTGATGGAGGTGTAAAAAGAAATATGGTAGATCTCATGCTGATGCAGAGATCACAGACTGTATTGTTAAAAGATGAAAGCAAAATTCGGAACACTGTACAGAATATTATTTGATTGAATGTATATAGTATGCTACCTTTAGCGTAAAAAGGAGGGAATAAGAATATGTATTGTATTTGGGCTGGATGTGGTGGCTCATGTCTGTATGCCCAGTACTTTGGGAGACCGAGGTGGGTGGATCACTTTTGGTCAGGAATTTAAGACAGCCTGGCCAACATGTCCAAACTCCATCTCTACTAAAAATACAAAAAAAATTAGCCAAGCATGGTGGTGCATGCCTGTGGTCCCAGACACTTGGGTGGCTGAGGCAGGAGAACTGCTGAGCCCAAGACTGCAGTGAGCTGAGATTGTGCCACTGCACCCCAGCCTGGGTGACAGAGCAAGACTCTGTCTCAAAAACAAAAAAAAAGGGATATATATTGTACTTAAAGAAATACTAGAAATGAGAAACTCATAAAAATACTCATTTTGGAGGAATAATTAAACAATATTTGATTTCTCTAAGGATGTTACATAGATTTGAGTAAGTTGTGCATTTTTTTATTTTTCTGTGTCCTGAATTATTTATTTTGGTCTTTGTATCAGTTAAGGGTTTGTTTTTCTCTTATCACAAGAAATACAGTAATAGGTAGATGTTGGCATTGGTTAATGACAACCAGATATTGGCTGGTAGCACTAGAGTACTTTTGGCTTTTTCCTCATGACCATAACATTGTTGCCATAGCTCCAAGCATCATATCTGCATTCATAGCAAGAAAAAATAATGGAAAAGGGAGTGCCAGCCATTTCTGGTGTGACCCAATGATGATTCATCATCTAGAACAGGGCACATTACTACCTTGAATACATTTAGGGCTTTGTTAAAACAAAGAAACAAGACCAGCAGGATAGGCTATAGTCTATCTCCGTCATATTGGGGGATTTCCGTCCTAAATCACTGGTTGTGCATTTTTATCCAGGAGTGAGGCATCAAAATTGCTAGTGGGAAGCAATCTTTCATTGGTTGAGACTTACTGCAGGGCAGGCCTCTTGCTAGGTTGATCAACGAGAGGGTCTGCCCTCTTTTTTTGCAGAATCCCAAATATCAATTCCCAAAGTACTGGGAATACAGACGTGAGCCACCACACCCAGCCCAAATACAATATATATTCTAACATTTGAGGTGGTTTCTGTGTCCCCAGTCAGTTTCTACAGACAGAAATTCTTCCCTGCAAGTCTGCCTTGGGGCAGGGGAGGCTGGGGAGCATGCAAGATGGAGGGGCTCAGGGGTCAGACTATTCTAATCCCCGGCTTTCAGAATCATTAGATTGAGCAGACGATCAATCCCCCTGATAAGAAACCCAAGCCCCAAGACTGTCCCCCAGTTCCCGGTATCTTTAAGGCAGTGGTTTTCAACTGGGAATGATTTTGTTCCCCAGGTAAGGTTGCCAGATTTAGCACATAAAAATACACGGTGCTCAGTTAAATTTAAATTTCAGAAAACAACAGAAAATGTGTTTGCATAAGGACGTTCCAAATATCACATTATTTATCTGAAATACAAATTTAATTGGGCACCTTGTATTTTATCTGCCTCCCAGAAGACATCTGGCAATGTCTGGGGATGTTTTTGGTTGTTACAGCTTGGCGTGGGGGTTGCTACTGGCATCTGGTGGGTAGAGGCCAAGGATGCTGCTAAATATCTCACAACACACAGAACAGCCTCTTAAATAATTATCTGGCCCTAAATGCCAGTTGTGCCAAGGTTGAGAAACCCCACTCTAAGGCAAAGCTCTTGTGTCTGGGTTGGGGCACATTCATCTGTTTTTTAAATCTCAGCATGATCTTTTTTCCATGGTCACAGCAAATACTGAAATAGCCTTTCTTGTTAGTTTTCCTCCCTATCTAACGGGCATTCCAAGGAAGTGCTGGTCAAGAGGAGACAGCATTTATCTCAAGTTCAGGGGCATGAAGGCCAACCCGCCTATGCTCCTTGAGCCTTCTCCTGGTAAATCCCAGGCTCAGAGCCTGCCTCACCAAGCAGCTGGGAAGAGCTGGGCTGGGGATGGGGTTGGCGCCAGGCTTGCCCAGCTCCTCCAGGCGGGAGTCCTACCTTCCCAGCCCATGGGAGGGAGGGAAACCACACGCAGCTGCCTTTCCATGAAGAGCCGCTTTCTTTGCAGGCGCCGGGGTGGAGGGGAGCAGGCAGCACTAGGTGGGGACAGTATGACATGGCTGTGAATCAAACAACTTTAAAAAAGACTGGAGAGGAAGGAAGCAATGGGTGGAGAAAGTTCTGAATGTTTTCTGGTTATGAGATGTGTATAAATTCATGGGAGGTTATTTGAGGATATTTATCCCAAGTCTTATTCATGGTTGTCCTTGAAATGAATACCAGAACATTAGAATTCAGGGATGATGGTGACTTTTCTACAATGACTTGGCCCCATTTTCTTCCCTCCCCACAGATCCCTGTATTCCGCATCACACCTGTGAGGATTGTGCAAACAGAGAGAGCATGTACCCTTATCCCCCCAATTTGTAGACGATGGCCCTGGGAAAAGAATGACTAGCAGAGTTTTCCCTATATTTTATTTTCAATAAAGAATATGACAACTGAAAACAAAACAAAATACCATTTACCTCTAACTCAAGGATAAAGAAGGGAGTTTTTTTTTTTTTTTTTGAGGATATAAAATAAAATCCATTTGGGCGTTCATTAAGTAAAGCAAGATGAATCAGGCTTTTGGTTATATAAAACCTCGGCTTTTTATGGAAAATCTGTCTTTGCAGTTCTCTGCTTGCGGGAGAAAAGAATTCAAGAAGCAGAAGAAGACAGGCCGTGGAGGCAGCTTTATAAACACTAGAAAAGCCCTTTTTAGGCTCAGCTGTGTCCTGGCATGGCCTAGATAGCAGAGCAGGGGGAGAGGAGCTGGGGGCCTGAGGGTGGCAACCCCTCCCTTCTCCATGACCAGTGAAGTCACTGAGTTTACTGCCAAATAATGTTTGTAATGTCTACCTGAACTTTAGTGGCTATTTCTGCCACTCATCCTTGGAAACTATTGTTAAAAACTTAACTAAATTTTTTTAAAAAGAAAGAAAAGAACCTGGCTTTTTTCATCCATTAAACAAGTAGTGGAGATACAGAAGGGGGGAAAAGTTTGAAAGTTCAAAAAAAGTAAAAAGTAGAGAATGTAATAGTTGAACCATATTTGAACCTATAGTTAGGTTCACTTACAGACACCACCCCTGACTTTGACCTGTTTCTTTCTAAGGTTTCCTGTAGGCTTAGTTTTTGAATTTAAATACTTGTGATGACTCCTTAAATGCAAGGTTATATCTCACTCTAAAAAAAAAAAAGCTGGCCGGGCACAGTGGCTCACGCCTGTTATCCCAGCACCCTGGGAGGCCGAGGTGGGTGGATCACGAGGTCAAGGGATCGAGACCATCCTGGCCAACATGGTGAAGCCCCGTCTTTATTAAAAATACAAAAATTAGCTGGGCATGGTGGCGTTTGCCTGCAGTCCCAGCTACCTGGGAGGCTGAGGCAGGAGAATCACTTGAACCTGGGAGGCGAAGGTTGCAGTGAGCTGAGATGGTGCCATTGCACTCCAGCCTGGCAACACAGCGAGACTCCGTCTCAGAAGAAATAAAAGCTATAATGTATTGAGCATTGGGTATTTTCCAGACATTTTGCTAAGCACTTTGTGTACGTAATTATATATCTATATAGGTATATATTTTAGAGACAGTATCTCGCTCTGTCTCAGGCTTCAGTACAGTGGCACGATCATAGCCCCCTGCAGCCTCAAACTGCTGGGCCCAAGTGATCCTCCCAACTCAGCCTCCTGGGTAGCTGGGACTACAGGCGTGCACCACCAATTCGACTAATTTTTTTGTATTTTGGTTTGTTTTTTGTAGAGGGTCTTGCTATGTTTCCCAGGCTGATCTCTAAATCCCAGCTTCAAACAACCGTCCTGCCTTGGATCCCCCAAAATGCTGGGATAATTTTACCTAATGATCAAAACAAACTGATGGAAAGACACTTTTGTTACTTCCAATTTTACAGATGAGAAATGGAGTCTCTTACTAGCCACAGAGTTAGAAAAGTGGCACAACCAGGCATATCATGCATTTTTCACTTCATATTGAACATGACCTTTACCATGTTATAATAACTCTACTTAAACATAATTGTAGCTGTTGTCCAATGTTTTGAGTTGCTTTATCACAATTTGTGAGATCATTCACCTATTAATGGACATTTGGGTTACTTCCCATTTTTCCTGGTTGTAGATAATATTGAACTTTTCTTGTGATTGTGGATAAAGCAATGAACATCTTTGAGCAAAACTATATTTAGATTTAGATTTTCTTTAGGATAGATGGATTTCCAAAAATGAAAATGGAATTGCTATAAATGTTTTCAAGTAGCTTTACATATAAAGAGTCATACTAATGTCCATCTAGACCCCTTTTCTCTATCCTCATCAGCAATAAAACTATTACTTAAAATATAGTTGATTTTAAAATCAAGAATTAGTGAGTTGTTTGGACTTAATTGTATTTTATAAGTAATCAGGTCCAATTTTTTTTTCATTCATTTGTTGGCCAGACTAAGTATCCTTTCATGGATTTTTTTTTCCATTAATTTGTTGGCCAGACGTAAGTCTCCTTTTATGGATTGTTTTTGTTTTAATCCAGTTATCTATTGGGGAGTTAATGTTTTTCTAATCAATTTGAATGAAGAATTAGATAGATAGCAAATATTTGTCATTTGTTATAGTCTTAGTATTGTCCTCAAGTTGCTATTTCCCTTTAACATTTTTTTTTACATATTTGAAAATGTTTACTGAAACCTCTTGCTGTTTTTATTGTGAGATTTCTCACCTAGAGTTCAGATATTCACTTCTCTTTTCTCTGAGTAACCTATTTTTAACACTTCTGAGAGATTACTCAGTAGTATTTGTAAAAATTATAATTCAAAATAACACAGAGAGACAAACCACACAATCCCAGCTTTACTTAAACAATTGATTGCTGTGAGCTGTGGGTCTCAACCCACCCAGAACTGATTAGCAAAGCCAGCCCCAGGCCTTCTCCTGGCTGCTCCACTCCCTTGGCAAGCCATTCAGCATTTAATAGCTTTCATTATGTGATGCAGAAAATTCTTCATTACAGCTAATTTGAAACTCTTATTCTGCTATGCAAATCCATTTGCTTTTGTGCCATCCTCAGCAGAGACAGAGTGGCTAAGCATTGTTTTCCAGGTGACTATTCTTCATGTATAACACCTGCCCAGGACATGGTGGGCTCTTAATAAATATTTCTTTATTAAAGTTGATATTTAAAATATCTAATTAGAACTACTCTCGGGCTACTTTTCTCCAAGTGAGCTAACAACCATTTATTTATTTATTTATTTATTTTTGAGAGGGAGTCTCGCTCTGTCGCCCAGGCTGGAGCACAGAGGCACAATCTCCACTCACTGCAACCTCTGCCTCCCAGGTTCAAGCTATTCTCCTGCCTCAGCTTCCTGAGTAGCTGCCACCACGCCCAACTAATTTTTGTATTTTTAGTAGAGACGGCGTTTCACCATGTTGGCCAGGCTGGTCTCAAACCCCTGCCCTCAAGTGACCCGCCTGCCTCGGCCTCCCAAAGTGCTGGGATTACAGGTGTGAGCCACCATGGTTGACTCAACCATTTGTGTTTTCCCTTTTCATCTTCTTTTTTTAACCCCTTGGATCATCCTTGTAGTTTTCTGATTTCCTTCCAGGTGCTGCCAGGTGCTCAAGGTCCTTTTGAAGTATAGTCTCCAAGCTGAGACAGACAAGAGTCTGTCCTCCTATCACCCCTGCCCCAGAACTCTCCCAGAGGTGGGCTGGTAGCACCCTTGGCAACAGTTTGGCCCACATAAAAGCAGTGGGAGAAGTGGTGTGGACGACTGTTAGGCATTGCTTTCCTCTGGCAGAGATGCAGCCTGAGATGCAGACAGCAGGCTGCAGGAAACAGGGCTGGGACAGAGCTGGGCTGTCAGGCACAGGAGTGCCAGGCACAGGGAGGAATTAATTTGGCTCACAACCTGACACTGGATTGAAGATTAACCGATTTCAACAATAACATATTGTTATTAATGAAACTATCATTATCACAAGACAATATATTTTAAAAAATCAACAGACAATCCTATATGTAAACTCTCAACATGATTAAGGTATTTCCCTTTTTCTTTAAGAACAGCATACATTCCCCAGTCCTTAAAACACTCCCAACAAAATCAGACTAATAAAAGAACAGTGCTATAAGCCTGGCTTCTAGGTCACCTTATATCTGAGTAATCTGATGACAGAGGTCATCGCTATTACTTTGGAATAAAAGAGCTACAGTTTGGAAAAGGGAAAAGTCTTGACTGATGTCTATTGTTTTGCTTCAAAACTAAATATATATGGTTTGAATTATAAATCATCGTGTCTCCTTCCGTGTCTGACAACCTAAGTTGTTACTCAAACTCAATTGAGAATGAGTGAAAGGAAAGCTCAGAGGCTGTGCCAAAAACCTCACTCACAGGTGAAAATCGTTACCAACACAAGTCAGAGACCAGAGCTTTGCCCTGGGGTCACGGCCACTCATCGACAGAATAGGAAGATGACATTAAAAAAAAGTTTAAAAGTGGAGTAGAGCAAAAGATAGGCAGTATTTCCACCAGAAAGATGGCCACCAGAAAATAGTAGGAAGCATATAATCAGAATTAATCAAACTTCTGAACTTTATTTTCACTTATGTAGGGTCTTACAACGCTAAAACATCAATTAGTTATACATGTCTAAATTTACCAGTAATTCTTGCCAAAATAGACTGATATCTTTAGATAGTTATGGGTTTTGAAGCAAGGCCAAAAATAATGAGTTACAATATTAAAATTGCTTGTTAGAATAACTTTATTATAACCACAAGCTTACTATGTGTTGAACAACATAGCAAATGCTTTAGATGTCATTTTATTTACTGAAACAGGTATTGTAGTATTAGACTACTCTGGTTCAATTTTTATGTAACAATGCTATAAACTGCTTTTCAGTAACCACAGACTCCCAGGTTGAAAGTGACATAATCTTGAGAGGTGACAGCGTGCTGGCAGCCCTCGCTCGCTCTCGGCGCCCTCTCTGGCCGCGCTTGAGGAGCCTTTCAACCCACCGCTGCACTCTGGGAGCCCCTTTCTGGGCTGGCCAAGGCGGGAGCCGGCTCCCTCCCTTTGTGGGTAGGTGTGAAGGAAGAGGCTCGGGCGGGAACCGGGGCTGCGCGCGGCGCTCATGGGCCAGCCCGAGTTCCGGGTGCGCGTGGGCTCGGCGGGCCCCCGCACTCGGAGCAGCTGGCTGGCGCCACCGGCCCCGGGCAGTGAGAAGCTTAGCACCCACGCCAGCAGCTGAGGAGGGTGCGCCGGGTCCCCCAACAGTGCCGACCCGCCGGCGCTGCGCTCGAATTCTCGCTGGGCTTCAGCTGCCTCCCCGCGGAGCAGAGCTTAGGACCTGCAAGCCGCCATGCCCAGCCATGCCCGACCCCCACCCCTACCCCTCCGCTACCGCGGTGGGCTTCCGCTGCCCGAGCCTCCCCGACGGGCGCCATCCCCAACTCCGTGGCTGCCAGTCGGTCCCATCCACCGCCCAAGGGCGCGGGACTGGCGGACAGCTCCGCCTGTGGCCCTGGAGTGCGAGGCTTGAGTTTAGTGGGGACTTGGAGAACCTTTATGTCTAGCTAAGGGATTGTAAATACACCAATCAGCACGCTGTGTCTAGCTCAAGGTTTGTAAATGCACCAATCAGTGCTCTGTATCTAGCTAATCTAGTGGGGACTTGGGGAACTTTTCTGTCTAACACTGTGTCTAGCTAAAGGATTGTAAACGTGCCAATCAGCACTCTGTGTCTAGCTCAGGGATTGTAAGTGCACCAATCAACACTCTGTCAAAATGGACCAATCAGCTCTCTGTAAAATGGACCAATCAGTGCTCTGCAAAGTGGCCCAGTCAGCTCTCTGTAAAATGGACCAATCAGCAGGATGTGGGTGGGGTCAGATAAGGGAATAAAAGCAGGCTGCCGATGGGCACAGGAATTTGATGAGGTCCTGGTTTGAAGTGTTGGTTGGTTTTTACTTTGGCTTTATTATGAATTTTATGGCTGTGCTTTTAGGTTTTGTGTTTATGATCTGTAGTATTCAATGTAGAACCCAGAAGCAGTAGGAAGAATTAAGTTTCAGATGCCCCACGTTTAAGAAATACAGTCTGTGACACTCGTTAGAAAGGTTTGTAGGTTAATTTTTGTCACTGTAGATAATGAACCCTGCGAGAAAAAATAAAGCTTCAAACACATCTGAAGAAGCTAAACCGTGGATAAGCCACGTTAAGATTTGTAAGAGTCACTGAGATGGTTGGCAGTGTCATTGTTAGTGAGACCAAGTGCCTGCCAATTCTAGACACAATTTGAGCATCCCTTGTGCAACCAGCTGTTTAACTGCTAGGGCAGTCTAAGATGGGATGGTGGAATGTGGATTTCAAGGCACTGCCTGGCAGGATCAAGGATCAAATCTGATCAACGTCTGGTGTGCACTGCATGGCAGGATCTAATCAGATTATGTTGCCTTATTGCATGGTCCAGAGAGGTTGCATCTTATTTCATGCCTGTAAAACCTGAGCCAGCACCATGTTGAGGATGCAGATTTGAATGTTCCTGTCTGCTTGCCAATAAAAAACTTTCCTCAAAAGTCAGTGCCATGGTATTGGATACTACGTGCATTAGAAGAGCAGCATGTGGATTATTAACAGTATTATTATTCCCATTTTAGAGATAAACTAAGGCTCAGAGAAACTATTAAGAACGACTAAGACCACATAGCCAATAAGCAGTGGGACCAAGATTTAAAGTCAAACTTGTCTGTTCCCAAAGCTTAGGCTCAATCTTTCTTTAAGGTTGTGTAAAGCCTAGTGAACCACCAGCTATGTGGCCTTAACCACATTACTTAGAAATTCTGAGCCTTTGTTTATCTCATTTATAAAATAGACTTGCAGTGACATCTGTTGTGTTGGGTTGCCCAGAATCTATTTCTTCCTTGACTTCTAATAGCATCTTAATTTTCTCTGGGTTGATCACCGTCTTCAATTGTTATTTAGTACATGCAGCGCTGATGAAACTGACTTCTGCATGCTGCATGGAAGAGTATGTGACCCAAATCTGGCCAATCAGGATAGTCCAGCCTGCTAGCTTAGTGGTTTTAGGTGGGTCACATGACCTAAGGGAAGTCAGTGAGATTCAGCCCCTGTTTGGAGCCCCAGTGGGAAAGAGGAATTCTCTTCCTGAAAAGGGAATGTACACCTAGAACTGCTGGTAACGATTTTTACCATCACATAGGAAGAGCCTGCCTGGGAATAAAAAGAGTAAAAGAGCTTAAGTTCCTGCATTTCAGCATTTCTAAAATTTCTTATACTTCTGGGCTTTTCAATTGTATGCGATACGGTCTCTTTTCTGTAAGCCAATGTGGAGTAGGTTTCTGCCTCTTGGAACATGAGCTCTGATTAAAGCAATATGTAAAATGCTTAGCACAGTGGTTGACACGTATTAAATCTTCCATAAATGTTTGTTGTTATTAAGGTATGCTGTTGGCTGAGAGCGGTAGCTCACGCCTGTAATCCCAGCGTTTTAGGAGAGCGAGGCGAGCGGATCACCTGAGGTTAGGAGTTAGAAACCAGCTTGGCCAACATGATGAAACCCCGTTTCTACTGAAAACACAAAAATTAGCTGGGTGTGGTGGCGCGCGCCTCTAATCCTATACTTCGGAGGCTGAGGCAGGAGAGTCGCTTGAACCCAGGAAGCAGAGGTTGCAGTGAGCCGAGATGGCACCATTGCACTCCAGCCTGGGCAACAAAAGGGAAACTCGGTCTCAAAAGAAAAAAAAAAAAAGATACGTTCTCAAAAGTGTATACAAAATTTTAAAAAATAGGAACTGTTTGTTTTTGTTTTGCTTATTTGGCCTAAAGAAAAACACAATTTCTAACCACCACCCAGGTTAATATTTTGTCAGAGGGAAAGCGCTTATATGGCCTAATCAAATGAAGCTGTGTCAGCTTCAGTGCATGCTAAACGTAGCCCCTAAAAGAAGGAATCTTCAGCTTGTATTGCTAATATTGCATGGCTTCTGTTTTGTAATCATTTCTGTTTACATACATCATTAAATTTGGAACATCTTGCCCATCAGATTTGTGTGAATGGTTCATTTGAAGAAAATATTCTGCATCTTAAAAAAAAAAATCTTGAAAATGATATACCCAATCTCCCCCAATTTAACCAACCAGGAAATGTGCCAGTGAGCTTCGTTCGCTGTGCTCGGCCTGAACTTCCAGCTAAGTGTTATTTCCAACATTCGCCTCTGCTGACCTTTTGTGACCTGAACACTGACATGTGGCAGGCCCAAAAGTCACTCGTTTTCTTTTTGAGCTAGCAGCACGGTTACTCAATGATCGATTTGGAAATGACATTTCAATAGTTTAGCTGGTGGGTTTTGTTACTCCACACTCAACAGGCTCCATTCCTACTTGCTCTGGGTCAAATAACTAAATATTTGCCTTCTCTACAGTATTGCATTATGCTGCCTCAGAAATAAATATCTGACAGTGAAGAGCTCAGAAAATTAGTTGATGCTGAGGTAATAGAATGCAAGAGTGAACAAAAAAGTCTGTTTAGGCAGAAGCTTTTTCTACTAGGCTGAAAAATGATCGACTCTCTTGGATTCTCTCATTAGATTACTATTGTTTAATTGTAGGGTTTTCTAGAATGCAGGGAGAACTGAATTTGAATTCCCTTCTAGAGCTTTCCTTCAGCCTTTTTGAGGAAGGTAAAATAAAAAATTGAAAGATAAGTACTATTCTGGTGCTAAAGCCCAGAGGTAGCAACTATTGATTTTGCATGGCAATGCCCTAGGATTCACTTCAGTGCTTTTAACCTTTCCTTGACTAAGAGTCCTAAAAAAAGTGTAGTACTGGCCGGGCGCAGTGGCTCACGCCTGAAATCCCAGGACTTTAGGAGGCTGAGGCGGGCAGATCATGAGGTCAAGAGATCAAGACCATCCTGGCCAACATGGTGAAACCCCGTCTCCACTAAAAATACAAAAATTAGCTGGGCATGATGGCATGTGCCTGTAGTCCCAGCTACTTGGAAGGCTGAAGCAGGAGAATCGCTTGAACCCAGGAGGTGGAGGTTGCAGTGAGCCAAGATCACGCCACAGCACTCCAGCTCCAGCCTGGCGACGGAGCAAAACTATCTCAAAAAAAAACAAAACAAAACAAAGTAGTATTTTTGTAAAATGCATTTTTAAACTGACTATGAAGAAAAGAATAATAAAATATTAGCTAGCAACTGTGAATAACTGATAATTTAGCTAACAGCCAAGAAATGACTGCTTTATTTAGGTAAATATTTTCTTTATATCAATTTTAGTGCCTTTGGGTCTAAACCACCTCTTCCATTAACCCCTAAGAAGGTCATGTTGGAACATGAATGTGAACATGCAAAAACCCGGGGAGAGGTATCTCTAGTGACAGTTTTAGGGTCTGTGGTTAAGGTGCTGAGCTGCATTGGTTTAGAAGTCTTATAGCAGCAAGGTTTAAGACCCTTCTCAAGCCATCACTTCCCTAAGTCAAGCTTCCAAAAGAATCAGCTCAGCACTTAGTTAATTCTTCTCTTGCTTTTGACTTTAAAGTGGTCTGGATTTAGTGCAGCCTTCTACCAATGAATGATTCAATGTTGAGATCACACAATCCCAGGTTTGACAGTGCCTCACTCCCTAACCTTAGCCCCATCATGTAACCTCTATGTCCACATAGTTGCACTTAAAACAAAAGATGTTAACATTGACCTGAAGATTCAGGGAAGAATATCTTACTAATGATGTGAAAGCACCTAGGACCTATAGTGTGCTATAAAAATCTCTCCTTCAATAATATATGGATAGCCTAAGTGAAGCATGGTAGCCAGCTGCCATGGTGGAAATGAGCTGCATAGGTACCATTTTGGCATTCAGTGAAATTTAAGATGATGAAGGATATCCTTCCTCCACCACGGAACTTTTGACAAGGGACAAAGACATCAAAGTAAAGGACACTTGCAAACTTGCCTTTTACTCACTTCCTTCTGGGTGTACTGTAAGGACGTGATGTGTGATTCAAAGCTGTCTTTATAAAGTGTCAAAAAGCCTGAGCTGTCCTCATTGCCTTTGGCCTTTATTGGCCAAGGAGGCAGAAAGAAAAGCTTGTGTTATGAAGCATGCAGGAGCAGAAAATGCGAACAAGGTTGAAGTGTGTAAGGGTCTGTCTAGAAACTGTAGTGGAGTATGTGAAAGAAGAGACACACAGGCACGTGGACACCTGGTCACTCATCCTCATGTTTTGGAAAACATGCAGGGCTGCTGCTGTAACATGAAGCATTTCCAGACCCAAAGAGGCCAATATAAGGCAACACTTGAAAGAAAGTTGTACTTGCTCTTGCAGTGGGCATTGTCCTTCTTTTTGGCTACTCAGTACCTGTACCTCTTTCCCATGTTTGGGGAATTCTCCCACCTTGTGAGCTCTGGTGGGAAGCAGAGTCAGTCTTCCACTCCAGAAGGTGAAAATGCAAGATGCTTGCTTTCCCAGGTAACAGCCACAGGACTGAGGTTCTGCAGAGGCACCCACCCTGACTCAGAAAAATGATGAAAAGAAGGGACCAAAAATAATTCACTGACAATGGCAGAGGATTCAGAAATTCAACTTCCCGGGCAGCAGAGAGAGCGTGCCTGGGGTAACCTCCATATCCATAATGCGCAGCATCCATGCTTCGAGCTCAGATCCGGTCCTGGTAGTTGCTACTGAGGTGTTCTTTCTGCAGCAGTTCTGCAGTGGAATTTTGAGCATTGCTCCTGGCAGGCGGTCCTAGACCTGGTCTCAGTGACTCTGTGAGATACCTAGCCTCCTTTTGCTGTTGTTATCTATCTATCTATCTATCTATCTATCTATCTATCTATCTGGAGACAGGGTCTCACTCTGTCACCCAGGCTGGAGTGCAGTAGCGAGACCAAGGTTTACTGCAGCCTCAGCCTTCCAGCTCAAGCAATCCTCCCACCTCAGCCTCCGGTGTGACTGGGACTACAGGCACATGCCACCACACCCAATTAATTTTTAAAATTTTCTGTAGAGACGATGTCTCCCTATGTTGTCCAGGCTGATCTTGAACTCCTGGGCTCAAGTGATCCTTCCCATTCAACCTCCCAAAGTGCTGGGGTTACAGGCAGGAATCACTGCGCCCAGCTGTTAACTGTTTAATATGAACATTTTGAAATATATACAAAAGTAGAAGGAGTAGTATAATGAACCCACTTTACCCATTCTCTATCTCTTCATCCCCTACTCCTCCTGATATAATTTACTTACCACAAAATTCACACATTGTAGTTGAACAATTCAGTGAGTTTCAGTAAATTTAAAAAGTTGTCCAACCATCACAATTAAGTCACATTTTTGTTTTGTTTTAGTGTACAGTTCAGTGGATTTTGGCATATGCATAAATTTGTGTACCATTATGACAACGAGGATACAGACAGTTTTAATCACCCCAAAGAACTCCCTACTGCTGTCTATAGTCACACCCTTCTGCCTTCCTAACTTCTGGCAACTGTTGATTTGTTCTCCATCCCTAGAGTTTACCTTTTCTAGAATGTTATATAAATTGAAATATATAGTAGATAGCCTTTTATGTCTGCATGGTGTCTTTGAGATTCATCCAAATTGTTTCATGTAGTCCATTGCTTTTTATTGAATAGTATTATGTTGTATGATAATGTACTACCGTTTGCTCATCCATTCCCCTATTGATGGACATTGGGTTGTTTCCATTTTGGGGAGATTATGAATAGAGTTGCTATCTAGAATCTATTTTTTTTTTTTTTAACGAGACTGGGTCTTACTCTATCACTCAGGCTTGAGTGCAGTGATCTGCTTATAACTCACTGCAGCCTCAAACTCCTGGGCTCAAGCCATCCTCCAGCCTCAGCTTCCTGAGTGGCTGGGACTACAGGCCCATGCCACCACATCTGGGTAATTTTTAAATTGTTTTCTAGAGACAGAGTCTCATTATATTACCCAGGCTGGTCTTGAACTTCTAGCCTCAAGGACTTCTCCTACCTTGGCCTCCCAAAATGTTGGGTTACAGGTGTGAGCCACCACACCTGGCCCTGTTCTTTTTTAATGAATTCATTTTTTAATAGTTCAGTCAGCCACAGTTGGCTTCTGTTGCTTGCAATTAAGAATCAAATGGGGGGGGGGGGCGGAGCAAGATGGCCGAATAGGAACAGCTCCAGTCTCCAACTCCCAGCGCAAGCGACACAGAAGACCGGTGATTTCTGCATTTTCAACTGAAGTACTGGGGTCATCTCACTAGGGAGTGCCGGACAATCGGTGCTGGTCAGCTGCTGCAGCCTGACCAGCGAGAGCTGAAGCAGGGCGAGGCATCGCCTCACCTGGGAAGCGCAAGGGGGAAGGGAATCCCTTTTCCTAGCCAGGGGAACTGAGACACACAACACCTGGAAAATCGGGTAACTCCCACCCCAATACTGCGCTTTAAGCAAATGGGCACACCAGGAGAATATATCCCACACCTGGCCGGGAGGGTCCCACGCCCACAGAGCCTCCCTCATTGCTAACACAGCAGTCGGCGGCAATCAAACCGCAGGGCAGCAGTGAGGCTGGGGGAGGGGCGCCTACCATTGCTGAGGCTTAAGTAGGTAAACAAAGCC